>NC_065514.1:26353713-26586597 GCF_006386435.1 Epinephelus moara
TATATATATATATATATATATATATATCACATTTTTCACATCACTGTGTCACCGTTTAGACTAATCCGATGTTTGTAAAGTCTATAAACACAATGAACAAACATTACTATTTCTTAGCCGTTAGCGGTGTCTGTAATAGGTAATAACTCATTAAACGATCCGTGAAAAAAATATTTTTTGCCAGCGGATATCTTAGTTACAACATGATTGAGCTAGCAAAGCAGTTTTGTGTTGCTATGTGTGGTATTTATTCAGTTTTGGGAAATCACGATATCTAGAAAGCATCAGTGGCTGCAGCTGACAGGAACAGCTAACAGCAGCAGCAAAACTAACATCAGGACGTCATCTGTTAAAAGCCTCCCGTTGTCGGAAACGACATGAAACTACTCCAGCTAGCTCAATCATGTTGTAACTAAGACATCCGTTGGAAAAAATATTTCCTTCACGGATGAGCACACGTTTGATAAAACGGAGTTTAATCTCTCGGCATCCATTTTCAAGCTCTCTGTGTGTTTGTTTCCTTGCGGACGAGAAAAGGGGGAGCGCGCATTTCCGAGAAGGCGTGTCCTTTTCAAAAATGCAAGAGGCGTTGCTTTGTTGCCGGCCGTTTCCGCCAGTGTGTTAAACACACTTTAGAAAGGAGTGTTCCCAGACTATCAGAAGGCGGAGATCTCTGATTGTCTGGTGGTGAGACTACTCAAAGTCTGAATACGCCATTTCATCAAGGTCTTCTTAAATCAATCTTAGCTCCCTGCTCTTGGCTGGGGTGGCTCCTCCATTAGGTGGATGGGCTCAGTCTCAGAGATAGGGTAAGGAGCTCGGACACTGCCACTGCCACTGCCACTGCCTCAAAAGGGGTCAGTTGAGGTGGTTTGGGCATTTAAACAGAATGCTTCCTTGGCGCCTCCCATTAGAGGTGTTCCAGGCACATCCCACTGGTAGGAGGCCCCGGGGCAGACCCAGAACACACTGGAGGGATTATATACCTTATCTGGGCGGGGAATGCCTTGGGGTCCCCCAGGAGGAGCCGGAAAGTGTTGCTAAGGGAGGGACATCTGGGGTGCTTTGCTTGGCCTGCTGCCTCCATGACCCAGCCCCCGGATAAGCGGATGGAAATGGATGGATGGATCTGAGTCTGGGTCTGACTGAAGCTAAAAGATGTTTGGTTGAATCTCTCCGATATTTCCTCGGACGGTAATGCTAGTCACCTTGATGCACACTGCTTTTTCAACGCTCAACCTAGTGCGAGAAGCGCTGGAGAGAAAAGACAGCAAAACTTACTGCAAGCAAATTTCTCAATGAGGGAGACAGAATAGAGTAGTAGCCTAGTTTTTTAACTATTATGTATGAAAAACCACGTTAAACAAAATATTAGTATAAGTATTTTTACATAGCTTACTTTAAAAGGGCCCTGAGAGGGACTTTAAGTCTGAGTTGAAGACGTGTATGTTCATAACAGCATTTTGTGACACCACAACTAGTATGAAATATGCAACTTAACATCAGCAAGAGTTGTCTGGTGATATATATTGAAGAGAAGATGACACCTCACTAAGCTCCAGTGATTTTATTCTCACCGCTTGGCTACGCTTAATCTGTCTCAAGGCAAAGATACACCTGGTGGTAACTCATCATCAGTGACATCATCAGCCAGTTACAAGGACACACCTGAGTTCATCACAATCACTGAACATTAGAGAAGGTCAGAGGGCACCCACATTTTTATTCATCTGTATTTGTAGACACCAAGCCCCACAACAGAACTTGTCCCAAAAACGTTGTGAGACGTAATGTCTCAATAGGCCATGTTGAAAAGGACAGTAACTACGTTTACCTGCACAAAATATTCAGTTTTTCGCCCTTATTCCGAAAAAGACAATATTCCTACTTAACTCTTCAGATGGCTAATGAAAATAAATTTTACACTAATACTTCCATTTACATGCAACCGTGCATTCTCTGATTAACATGCCCTCATATGTTGTTTATCATGTTAAAATATGGAAAAGTAGAATGGCTGTCGCTTTTGCCAGGATTTTTTCAATATTTTCCAACAGTGGTTGATTTGTTTGACCATGCAAACACAGATACTCTCTTTCATTCCTGCAACCACCTTCTCAAAAGAATCAGCATTACGATATTTGCACATATCCAAAAAAAAACCTGTTGATATCCAAGTCCTTAATAATGTTTAAAAGAGGGTGTGTTTCTCCTTCCAACCAGAAAATTGGAATTTGTGCCGTGTGTTGCAAAGACGCCCAACTGAGACACAGATTCAAAATGCGCTGTATACATGTCTAAAGAATGCTCCTAAAATCTGAATAACATCGGCTTATTCCACGTCGTAATCGTAAAATGCTACATTTGGAATAAGATCTAACTCAGAATATCCAAACAGAATATGCTGTTTATATGATGTGTATCAAAATCAGAAAATTGTCATATGTGGAATAATAGTGGAATATCATTGTGCATGTAAATGTACCCAAACTAAAAGTAAGGGCCACAAAAAATGGACACGTGGGCCTGTTTTCTTTCAGCTATAACAATAAATGTATAGTAAGGGGCCAAAGCTAAGCAATGGAATAACACAGGGTCACAAGATAGGCTATAATACAAACAATATTAGAAATTGCTGAAAAAAGGAAAGTTCATAGGACTGTTTATACACATATGTGATGAACTCAGGTGTACCCTTGCAACTTGTTAATCATTTAAGAGATTGTGGATTATTTAAGGCTGTATCTGATACTTGTATTGAACTTGCCTTGAGAGACCAAGTGTGTTCAAAGCCTCGGCTATACAATAAAATCACTGGAGCTTAGGGTGTGATATGGAAACTTGAAACCTTCAGTTCAGGAAAAATGAGAATAGGATTTCATAGAATTGATCTTGTGCTGAGCAGCTAAAGTTTAGAAGTAAATGAAGGAGATGGAATATGAGCATATTTAACAAGGCAATTGAACATTTGTTTGTGGAACAGTCGCATAAGATACAAAAAATTATTCAAAGCAGAGTGTTTTTAAATGTCTTGTCTGAACGGGATCTTTACAGTGTCTATACCTATATATGTGAGCCTTGGTGGTTGAATCAACTCTGACCTCAGAGTTTCAGTGGGAGGATCAAAGTGACTCCAAAGTCAACTACACATCAGCCAGAAAAGTGAATATATATCTTGCTGTTAAACATCATGTCAGTACACTATCCATTCCCACTGAGTGACCTTACTTTGTGCACGTTATTCCATCCTTAGAGATTTACTGTATAAATCTCCTCTCTTTTTAATCATTCAATTTGGGAGACAGCGACCTTGCCCAAGAGCACTACCCCAGAGCATCTCCGGAGGGGACTGAATCAGCAGATTTGTAGTTACTAATTCATTTGCCTGCAATTCAAGGTTACTCACAACTGCCATTTAAAACAATTAGAAAAAATTAACAGTAACATCTGAAATATTATTAAATATATAACTCCCTCTACAAAGTGTGTATTGCAGTCAGTAGTACTGTAGCTTTTACTGCAGTTAGATGAACTACCACACGGTTCAGTGTGCTGGCGATCAGGAGAAAGAGCATTTGCACTTTCTGTGAATGAGGATGTTAGGTGCAGTCAGATTGGATAGCGGCTAGAAATTTGACAAGCTGAAAATAATATTCTGCAACAGTATTTTAAAAATAATATAAGCATGGAGGTTGAGCAGGGCTTCATCTCTTTTTCATCCTTCCATCTATAAAACATTCATACAACAGCACCAGCAGGAGATCATCATTTCTCCTCCATCCCTCCTCCTCTGTGCTTTTGCTGAGTGGTGGAGGAGAGACTTTCAGCAAAAATATAGCGGTGCAAAGGCAATCAACTCGAAATATCTTTGCAATTTTCCTCTCCTATAGGCTGAATATTCTTTATAAAAGGAGAGAGAGAGAACATTTCATTTCGGCAGGAATTACATGAGCAGTCAATCTCTGTAGAGAGCCGTGTTCATCTGTGACGAGGTACCACACCCACAAATGAGTGTATGCGCATTTACACAGCACAGCAGATAAACATGTGTGTGTGTGCATGCGCATGTACACACATCATCATCCACTGTAACCCCCAAACACCTCAACATCCACACACACACCCACACACACACACACACACACACACACACACACACAAACCTTCCTATTACTACTGAGGAGAACAGGCTGTACCCTGGGGTATTACACTCCCCTGACGACCCATCCCAATCTTCACCCTTAAGCCTAAGGCCAGAGATAAACTTGCTTTTTAACCATGCGTTCACATAGACAACCCTCTGCGTCATGCACAAAATTGTCCATTCACCCGCCTATGTTCTACTCGTGTTACTGGAGGATTCCACTAGAGGGCACACCAGAAAATTGAGACCATATAGAATTTCTGGATTTGTGGACGCAACAGTTTCGGACTCCATTTATTTTGGCAGGTTCCCAGGTCGAATCCTAAAATGGTACTGATCTATTGCCAGCTATTTCAATTAAGATATTTGTCACTGTGCAGCAGCAATGACATATCGTACAGATGCGGGTAGTTGCAGGCTTTGTCTGTTAGCTTGTCCTTAAAACCTTCCGCCATTGTTGTCACTGCTGATACGTCTACTGACCCAAGACAGCGTCACATCAACATACTGCCTCTGTCATTGGTGTGTGTTGCATCTTGCAAACACGTAGCATTCATTTCTGGGGAAGTGCACAAACAACCCTCCAAACGGACGCAGAACACGTGAAGCGGCCATCACGCGCATGGGAAAGCCATGTCACATTCCCGTGACGAAGGCAAAACATGTTATATACTGTAGGGTTCAATGTTGGGTTTGGGATTTATTATTTGATGCTTTTTACTTTCCTCACGGCCAAGGCACTTTAGGGGTCGGTCCCTAATTTGAACGTCTTCCAGGCTCTTGCCTCACAGAGTGGATGAGAGGTAACTGTCGAATAATCAATTTACTTGTTTGCAAAATTAAAAGAAATGGTTGATGAATAAACTTGGTATGACATACAGTCTGTTTACATTCCACTGATTTCATGTGTTTTTTATGTGCCATCCTAAATCCTTGTGTGTAAATTCAAGCACACCAGCACACCCACTAAGCCAGGCTGAACACCCATGCACCAGCCCCCCTTGTTTACATTTTTTTTTTAAACGTTTCCAGCTTCCCTTAGTAACCCTGTGTTTTATTGTCACAAAGCTATGAATTATGGGTAATTCCCTCAGGCAAAGTCTGTAGATATGGTTTCATAATGTCTGTGAGAGAGCACTGACTTGACATTTGACAGTGGGACAGCCATCGAGCCACTGTGAACTTTGCACAGTGTGCCTTAAAGTCTGTAAGTATGGACACTGTGATCGGGGTTGTTATTCTTAAATGGTCCCACCAGCTGCTCGGCTGTCACACTGCGGTCTGCTTTTAAAGATCCTTCTTCAATACCTGCATTGATGCTGAGATTGTGTGGGAGTGTGATGTAAACAAATGTGTGTGTACTTGTGTTTGAATATAAAATCTGAGTCTTGCACGTGATGGTAATTTTTCCAACTGAGTGTGATTTCCTTCAGGTCGTCCATTCCAATAAAGTCTGTAGGAGTATAATACTGAAAGCTACATAATAGAGATCTTCCTCAAATACATTTTCATACACTGCTTCAACATCACGTGAGTATGTACGTGTTCGTCTATGTAGAGTATATATAACTATATGTGTAGCTGCAGGTTTAGTCACAGTGCAAGCCTGTTTTTGTTTCACACTTGGGGCAAATACAAGGTAAATAATGCTTTACACTGTAGAAAAAGAAAAAGGGGGGTAGCATTGATCAGTACTTAAAAGTCATTCAAGGCAGTCAGGTGAAGTCTGTGTCAAGCAGAAACTCTGTGGCCATTATTTAGAAATATTGGACAGTAAGGGTAATTGTATTTTACAGGCCTAGATTTTGGCCAAGCAATTAAACCTGACTGGACAGAGAAAGGATTCAATTGGTGGTAAGACAATTATACCATTAAAGGGAAACAACAACAGGGCAACTCCTAACAAAGAGTTACGGGCACCACAAAATAAAACTTTAGAGTTTACAGCCAAGTGAACTGCTCTGTGAGGCTGTACTGAACAGCAGCATGGATATGGAGCTGGAAAGTCTCGCTGGGGAGAGGGATGTGTGGAGTACTTTGCTCAGGTTTCTGCCCCCATGATCCAGCCCCAGATAAGCAGATGAAAATGGAAGGATGGATGGATGGATGGATGGATGGATGGATGGATGGATGAATGGATTAAGAAAACTGGGCCCCATTCAATCCTTTAAAAGTTGCTCAGTGGCCCATGAACCCATAATATTCAACTGCTGCATATAAAAATTACCTGTTTAATCGGCACTGCTTCCTGTTGGCTACTTCCAGTTTAGCGCTCCACTCACTTGAGAGTTTACAGCCAAGCTAACTGCTCTGTGAGGCTGTACTTAGAAACAGACGCTTGGATGTTGAGCTGGAAAACATCACTGGGTAGAGGGATGCCTGGAGTCTGCTGCCCCCTCGACCCGGCCCCAGATAAGCTGAGGAAAATGGATGGATGGATAAAGAAAACTGGATATAGCGTTAGAGATGGGGCCCCATTCATTCCCATGAAAGTTGTTCAGTGGCACATAAACCCAAACTGTTCAACTCAACCCAAAATGTTCAATAATCGATACTGCTTCCTATTGGGCTAATGGGGCAGGCTACATCCAGTTTAGCGCTCCACTAATTTGAATGGGGATAAAATGATTTAATTGTTTGGCTCTTCTAGACTTTCCAAATGTTATTGGATCAAATTCTGATAATAAAACAAATCATTTTGCGGAGGTTGTGCTGCTCAAAAAAATGATCTGCTGAATTACAGACGTCTCTTTCACAATGCAAGTCACTGGGAAGAAGTCTTTTTGCGCCCCATGGCGTTGTGTGACGGACTTTGAAGTTGTCATTCCACTGTTTGACCACTAGGAAAATTAGTTCCAAAGCCCAGTGCACATCCTGGTGACCCTGCACTGCAGTGCTTTGAGCTAAATGCAACATCAACGTGCTAACATGCTCAGAGTGACAATGCTAACGTGATATTAAGCAGGTAATGTTTAGCATGTTAACCATCTAAGAGTGTGAAAGAGAGCCCACAACAACTCAAAACAAAAAGTGCAACTTGTGCAGTTTGATGGGAATGATATTAGTTTGCAGATATTAAACACATTAAAATTCTGACCTGATGATGGCGCTTCATGGAAAATTAAGGGATAAGGGATGGATCTTAAGGGATGGCATGGATATGTTCCACATTTCATGACAATCCTTCCTATTTTTGTCTATTTTACTCAAAACCACAAATGTTAAAATCATGGTGGCATAAGAGGAAAAGACAGTATCACCAAACAGAGTAGCATTCACCCTCTGGGAACCACGAATGTTCATCCAAAATTTCATGGCAATCCAATAAATAGTTCAGTCTGGACCAACTGTTCAACTGATATTACCACCCATACAGCTCAGCATGGCTATAAAAGCCCTCTAAAGACAATGAGTCATTTACATAAATTTTTTTAACATTGTCTGATATCTAGAAATAATATCATTAAATCAGTAATTTAGGCTGACAGTTGATAATTAAGTTGTGACCATGAGAAATGGTCTTACACCGAAAGATAATGAGATAATTAAGGTGTGATCTGGAGCCAAACACCCAGTCAGCTATATAGTCTACAATCAAGTTCAGTTGTTGTCGGTTCACTTTATCGACAGCTGGCTGAGACACCTTCAGTCCGATGGCTTGGACTGATTGTGATTGACAGAGGGCTGGACCCAGTGTAACCACGGAGATATAATCAATCATCTTGCATAGCCACACCTTCATTCATCATTCAAAAAAAGAAAAACCAAAGAAAACTAAAGAATGCTTTTCTCACAGATAGTAGACTCGGGCAAAAACCAATAGAAATTGATGTCTGAAGAGGGAGGTATTATTTCAGTTTGTATCGCTGGGAGGAGATTGTGTGACTGAGCAAAAAAAGAAAGATACTGACACTGTAAACATGACTAATACCTCAGGGACACGTCATCTTATGATTTATGCTATCCACGTAGCGACTGACTATCTATGCAATATAATTTATGTTAATCACAAGATGCTAAAAGCTTAAATGCACATCAGATCACATTACTCAAAGACACCTCTCAGCATAAGGCAGAACAATATATTGTATTGAAACTATGTGGGATTCAAACTTGGCCTTTTTCAAGGTCAATACATTTGGCTCCATAACTAAGTGCTGAAATGCTTGGCAGCTATTCAGAATAAACAAAGGGAAACCTGTTGTGGATGTTTTTAAATAACCTTGTATGGCTGTAACGTTACTGTCTCTCCCTCCATCTCTGTCCTCTGGTTTGCATCTTTTTCCATTGTGTGATTACGAATGCCCAATATTTACATTTTCATAGCAATTACCCACATAGATTTGACTAATGTGACCTTATTAGCGACCTCTGGCACTTTCCACAGAGCTTTGTTTTTTAAAAAATCAACAGCACAGCCGTTCCCAGCGAGAGAGTGCAGACGCTCACCTTGTTTGTATTTCTCTCCCTCTGCATGAATAAATAACATAAAACGTTGTTTATTGAGGAGACCAGACGAAGAACCTGGAAGATTTAAGATCAGAGAAAATCCTCTGCATCAAATAGCTTCGTAAATAAAGAGCAAGCGAGGTTAAGATTGATTACGGAGGAAGCATAAGCTAGGGATGAGGAAATAAAAGCAGATGTAGGCCAGGAGCTTACAGTCCCATCAGAGTTAGCCTGTACCAGCTTAAGACCTGACCCGCTATTGTGGTCTAACTCTCAGTGCTTTGTTTACTCTGTAGAGCTCATTGTACCACGGGAAGGTGCTGTACAAAGTGTATAAACGAGACAAGCTTGCATACACTGAACCAGCAGCCAAATGCGAGGCTGGCAGTCCTGAGCTTCCCCGGATCTGCTCAGTGGGGAAAAAAGCTGTTCACTGTGAATTCACACTCATTACTGGTTTACTTTGGGAGTTGACTGTACGTGCATGCTGCTAACACCTAACTGCGTCTGTCAGTAGCTGCTTTGAGCGACCTGATTATTAAATGTAGCATAACAGAGGGAGTGGTCGGTGAGAGGTAGACCGCTGAAAACACACACCATGAGTGGCAAAAAAAATTGTGAGAAAATGAAATAAAGTTACAGAAACTGATTTTCTAAACCTGCGATAATTGCTTTTTTGACCACCTGGGGGCAGCAGAAATAATGTGTAAACACTACATTGATATATTGTCACCTTTCAAAGCAATAGTTCAACATTCTGAGAAAGATGCTTATTTTGTTTTGAATGGAAAGTTAGGTGAAAAGATTAATACCACTCTTATGTCTGTATGGTAAATATGAAGCAAGAGTCAGCAACTGGTTAGCTTAGCTTGGCATAAAGCATGAAACCAAGTTGTGTTTTACAAGGGTTATGTGCCAGACTACTTCTTGGACAAGATCAAGGCCAAGAAATAGTCCAGTTTGTTACCCCCCCATACACACATTTCTCAAAATGGACCAGGGGAACACTACAAAAATTGGCTGCAATCTGATACCATGCAATACTGAGCCAGAATCACTGATACCAATAACTTTACAGATACTGATACTTTTTATTCTTAAAAGCGGCTTATGTCCTTCCATGTAGGGGAGAGCTGTGTGTCATGATTTATGAGGTCGATAATCAGCCTGCTAAAGTATCAGCTAATGATGACCAAGTGGCAACCTCTGAGGCTGAAAACTGAAGCCAATGCTGGTGCGCCAAAAACTGCAGTTCCTTGAATGGCCACTTGAGACTGGCTCCAGAAGCCAGTCAGTCCTAAAAGACGCTCATGTTAAAATGCCCAACTTTACAGCAGAAATAAACATGTTTATAGCCTGGTACAAAATGGTTTGGTCTATATAGCTAATTTCACCATTCACGACAACTATACAATATTAATGTAACTCGCCTCATTACATTTTATGAAGGCTTAAAGTTACGCAAATTTAAGGGTGGGGCCAATTTGAGTGACTGGCTGTCTGCAAGGTGTCGCTATGGTGTAAGAGTTAGATTCACCCCTCGCTCATCCACAGCTCCACCCTCTTGGCCATATATGGTCACTTCTGGCTCCAAAACAACAAGATAGCAATGGCCAAAATGCCGAACTTAGGGCTTCAAAATGGTAGCCCACAAACCAACAAATGATGTCATGGTAGCTATGTTCACTGTTTTATACAGTCAATAGTCTGGATGCTGAGGCATTTCCCTCCTCCTCCCTTCTTTTCTGTTGCAACTTCAGGTTTCTTTCTTGTGTTTCATTCGTCTTTTGTTAAGCCATCACTGCAGTTATGTTTAGTTTAAACTAGTCAGGGGTACGCGCTGTGGTGTGCTGCACATGTGCAACGCGTATATTGTTTGAGTTCACACAATACGTCAACAGCAGTGAAGAGGTACAGTACACACAGTAGATGTGTTCCTGC
The DNA here is from genome assembly GCF_006386435.1 of Epinephelus moara. Taxonomy (NCBI): domain Eukaryota; kingdom Metazoa; phylum Chordata; class Actinopteri; order Perciformes; family Serranidae; genus Epinephelus; species Epinephelus moara. The sequence goes on from NC_065514.1 coordinate 26,364,248, forward strand.
CAACAGGGCTTTATTTACACAGACAGTACTCTTTGATGAAATACAAATCGATACAACGTGGAAGAGAGAAACTGATCCCTTTTTTGGTATTGATCCTATTGGCAGTAGAAAGAATCTTCAAAATGAAAACGTAGTATCTGTAGTATTGAAGTATAGTACTATTTCTATTTCTTTCTTTTTTTAAAGATATTTTTTGGGCATTTTGCCTTTAATGGACAGGACAGCCAAGTGTGAAAGGGGGAGAGAGGGAGGGGATGACATGCAGCAAAGGACCACAGGCTCGACTCGAACCCGAGCCGCTGCGGAAACAGCCTTGTACATGGGGCACCTGCTCTATCCACTAAGACACCGACACCACGAGAACTATTTCTTTAAGGTAATACAATGAACTTGTTAGCAAGAAATTGCTTATTTCCACATTGGGCAGACACAGAGCAACAGTATTCGTTTGGAGTTATGTTTCTGTCCACCCGATGAATGTCAGACCAATAATCACTCTGCTTCTGGCTCTGTTTTGGTCTCTACTCACTCCTTTGGGAAATATCTGGCTCTTTAGCGGCTAAATGCTGTGACGATATCTGTGTCTGTCTGCCGTTTGGTGCTGAGCAGGTAGTGTATGGCAGCTTTCTACAGCTTTTTAATAGACAACCTGTTGGAATTGAACATGACGCTACTATAGTGGGGAGACGAAAAAATTTCAGGATGGAAAACCTCAACAATGAGTTGAAACTCTCTGAAAACCTTTGTTCAGTTAAGGGGCGCTGGAGTCTAGTCTGCAGTTTGGGTTGTTTATAAACCTGAAACAAGGCAAACTTTTGGAACAGTAAAGTGGGCTTGTATGGTTAACCTGTTACCTGCAGTTAAACTCAGATCAGTGTAGATCTGTATTGATAATAGCTGTGTGCTGGTATTGAGGAAATTGGACCAAAATTTGGTGCGCGGCCTCCTGGAGCTGTTGTGGGCCAAATTTAGCGCAACATATGTGGTGAGGTGTGCTCACCCAGTCTGTCATAACACTCAAGCCAGGATTTTTCCTCAGCAGCAGCAGATATTTATCCAGTGCTCAGCGATGGGTCGACACAAAAGTGCTGCAGAGATTTTCTAAGTTGTAATTTGTTTAAAAGTCACCAGGACATTAACATGATAAATGAACTAGACAGTGAGTCAGCCGAGGTGAATTAAAAGGTAAAAAGGTGACGGCTGGTTGCTCGCAGTACCTGTTTGTCCTCAGCACCACTGAGGTATTGAGTGATAGCTGCTGGAGCGGAAGGCTCTGATGGATGAGTGGCTATTGAGGAGACCTGGGAGAGAGGGGTGTGACGGCAGGGTGGCAGTTTGCCACCTGACAAAAACAACTAGCTGTTAGGATCCATCTTTATTTCTGTCACACTCATTCATAAACACATGAAGGGGGGGGGGGGTTGTTTTTAGTTTCACCCCTCTAGCATTTGGATGTGGGACAGATAACAACAGTCTCAAGTCTCAGTCTCTTTTCGTATATCTAAATTTAAATCTATGGATGACCAAAAAGGTCAAAAATATATGACAGACATATTTAAGAATAACAGTGGTTTACTTGCTTTAGGTGTTTGTAGCCAATACATGTAGGTTTTCTGAGATGATATATCTTTGAGGTCAGCTGTATTAAATGCCTACCATACACTAAAAGACTTTGAAAACACAGAAGTGTGACACACTCTCACATCTAAAGACGATTTGAGATTTTACTCACGCTCTAAGATTTTGCAAAGACTGTGCAGGGTCTCTATTTGCAAGACTACAACTAGACTCTTTTTGAGATTATTCCCCATCCTGCTCCTGGTGGAAAATATTACACCAAACTCCCTTTAAGAAATATGATATATTAACAATTCCTTAGGTGCATGCAAAAACACATAACTCCATACAATAAAAGGTGTCATATTCACAATGGTTGGTTGGCTGTGCTATTTTAGTGGGATTAGACTGTGGGACTAAGAGGCAAACCATTTCAAAAATTAAAATGACTTATTACAATAAGTGCTAATAGGTGGATCAGATACATGCTGAATTTAACAGAGACTCCACAACCCCACCAGTTTCTCCTCCTTTTCCACAGTCCAAGAGAACCAAGACTCCCCTCCATGTTTACTGTCTACTTTGTTTGCTGCTTCCTGTTTGCTGCTAGAGAGAGCTATTGACTAAAAACGTACAATAGTATTGAACATGTAATTTTGTTGGAACCCCAAGATGAGAAAGAGACTGACCTAAGACAGCTGGGACTGAGTTTTATGACCACCTTACACCAAATGATCAGGATAATGAACCAACTAAGGTAACACTCTCATGATTTTATTCCGACATTAGCAATTTGTCTGCGACTGTGAAATTGCTTGAAAAGTCATTTAGTGTAAGGCCCGCATTAGTTGTACCCAAAAGATTCATAGATCATTAAGTAAAAAAAATGGAGGAATTAATAAGTCCCCAAAGTCTATCAACTCTGTGGAGGTGAGAAAATAAGCAGAGTTTGAACTTGTCTCTGCACTGTCTTCGAAGAAAGATTGCCTGAAACTGTGAACATCCTCATTTGAACAATAATCGTGTCTACAGATGACTCTTCATCCTACCTTTGAGCGTGCCTGTACGGCTATTAACATGTTTGCCTGCAGATGAGATGGGACGACATGTTGTACAAACTAATTCATTTCAGTGTAGCCCACCTTCATGCAAAAGCATTCCTCACAACCTGGCAACTCAAATGAAAAAAAAAATGCTTACAACTATGAAGCACTGTGAGATGATGTATTAACCATTAATGAACGTGTTAGCATTCAGCATTTAACATCTCATCTATCGATCATCTCTGATAATGACATACGCTCGGTGCCAAAGCAGGGAGAAGATTGAGAGTGGGTGCTAGTGGAAGAGCTTTAGGGATCTAATTTAGCTGTGGGTGTGATTCTAGCATGATTAGTATTTATATGACACATCATCCACATTAGGCAGTGCTTCCCTGTTCCACATGCCACTCTTGATCTTCTTCTCTCCTCCCCGTTTCAAAGGCATGGCACAATGGTGATGGGCACCATCTGGCACTCACTGTTGGCACGAGTTCGGCTCTGTGATTATTGCCAAAAAGCATGAACAAGGGTTCTCGCTCTCCCTCTTCTCTTCTCTCGGTGTGTCTCTCTCCTTTTTCCTCTGTTTCACACCCAGCCCTGTATCTGTCATTTCTTCACACAAACAAACTCCTGGGTGGATGGATACACATTTGTAAGGACATATAAGAATGTTACGGTTTCACATCTCCAGTGAATGGTCTGAGACGAATGTGGTTTTTAGATGTATGCACTGCGAACACTTCACACGCCACTGTGCCTGCTTTTTTTTTTTTTTTTTTTGGTAACTGTCGTGCTGTCAGCGGTGCAAGAGGAAAAACAGAGTATACATAACAAATAATACTCGTCATTTCTGTTTTCTTGTTTTCTCGCTGTGAAAATCTTGTGCTCCTGCTGGCTGAGTATTTCGTCTGTGTAGTTTGGTATGAATGAGAGTGATGCCGACAGTGTATTTTCTCCCTCTCCCCTGTGAGGTGCCTGTTGCTCCGTGGCTCAGCCCTGAAGTAAAGATGGATTACTGCAGAAGAACTGCCTGCCCTGCCCTTTACACATTTCGCACACACCACTTCTCCATTATCAGCCTCATCCACGGGGGGAAGCGGTGCGCGTGCGCACACACACACACACACACACACACACACACACACACACACACACACACACACACACAGGTCTGAAAGCTCTGACAGGGTTGTTAGCAAAAGGTCAGAGTCAAGAATCTGACAAATCTTTCTTTAGAGGAACGAAACCTCTCATATCCAGTTAAACTGAAAATACACCAGCTCTTATTTTCCTCTCTTGTGTCTTTCAGTCGGTTTCTATTTATCTCCGTCTTTCTCTGTTTCTCTTTCTCTGTATTTTTGGTTTAAGAAACACGGTGAGGAGGAAATCTGTCCGGATCTATTTCCTGTCAGATATGGACAACCTGGCAATTTGAAATATCACAGAAAAGCAAATCCAGGCTCTGCAGTCTGCAGATTATCCTGATGTTGTTTGGCTGGAGAGACTTAACCCCAGGGTTCAATCAGTGCATTATTGACTGAGCTAGGTAGTTTTTGAGTATTTGCTGTCTAAGATTTATAAAGGTTATTTTTTTCTTTAAAGCATAAACACTCTACAATATTATGGATGTATTTGTTTTAGATAGTTCATCTTAAGTTCATCATATGAACTCTCGTTTTGATACTTTTTTTCCCCTCAAGTTTTCAACAAAACCAATTCAATGTGTTTCTGTAATGTAATTACATCTATATGCCACTTTATGCCTCTATATATGGCCCACGTTTCCCATATGCAACCATATCTAGAAATAAGCCAATATGTTTTGGAGGAAGCAAAATGTAATCCAGCTTACATTTTCAACAAAAGTGGAAACAGAAAACTTTTCAACTCCTTCCCTCTGTGCTGCTGTCACAAAGACAACAGTATCGCTTTCCATTTCCTCACAGCATAGAAACTACCAACAACACAGACGGACTGTATTTTGTTTTCCACAGTGACTTTGGTTGTCCCGGCAGACTGCCCATATTTTCCGGCTCATAATTCTGATGTCCCAACAGTCCAAAAATGTACCACTGGACCAAAAGCCCATTTGTCTGACAGCCTGGTATCCCTAAACCAAAGCACAAAGAAAAACTGAGAGAAACTGCCTTTCGGAGCAAAGCACATTTGTTTTCAGGATTCCAGGCTGTTGGACATACGGCCTTTTGGTCCAGTGGGTCATTTTTTGGACAATTTGGGAGGCATTGTGAGCCATCAGAAAAACGATGTGACACTGTTCCATCTACCATTTCCACTACTGGGTACAATAAAACTTACACTAAAACTCTTTGGTAACTGTGGAAAGCTACTGAAGAGAACAAAAGTGCGATCCTCTTCCTGTTTCCTTTGCTTTAAAAGTCATTTGAGTTTACCTTATTAACGTTTAACCAAAACCATGATTTTTTTCCCTAATCTCAACACAAGTGTTTCTCTTTCTTGAACCTAACCACACATGTTCTCCATCCACCCCAACAACCTACCTATGAATTATGTGACGCTTCCTACTTTTGAAGCAAGCACAAAATGGCCAACACATTCTCAACTTGTCAACTACCGTCGCTTTGTCAGTGGACATTTCGTCAAAATATATAGTAATAATATCTATGCTTGTTACATGCATTGTGTCTTTTCAAAATAAACTTACGCTCTCACAGGAAATGTACAGTTTCTGCTCGTTACATGCATTCAGTCTTTTTCAAAATAAACTTACAACGTTGGCTGAACACTTCCTTTTAAGGTTAATTGTCATCCGCGTCTGATGCTGATGTCAAGTGAAAATGCGAGGATATTTGACAAGTTGTGTCGTTGCCTGCTGTCTCTAAAACTGACACACCCGAAAAGTTGCCTCTGTGCATCGGTCTCTGACGCAGAGATCACTGACAGAGCGGTGGTATTTGACAAGCTGGGAGTGAGAACAAGCTGAAATTGTACGAGCTGCAACCACGTATGCACATGCATCCATGTGTTGCCTCATTTGCCAATCTTTCCAAAGAATCTTGGGCAAGAGTGTGAATGCATCTGGAAGTTACAGAATATGTATTTATTCAATAAATCACTTCCACTGCCCACCCCCTGCCGCCACTGGCATGACCACAATGCCAAATGTCAGTCTCCTTAGGCAAAAACTGTGATCACCAAAGGTTGTGGAAATTTTTGTGGACTGACCGACCGACAGAGCAAGCTACATAATATAATATTGTATGCTATTGTAAGCTTTCTTCCAACAACAGCTGCCTGCTTTGGCCAAAAACTACATTATCAGAGTGGTGAGAGTTAACCAAACTGTAAAGTTGCTGGACAAACAATTACCTGAAAATCACTATAAAGCTCTGTAAAGCTGAGGGGAGCTGCAGATTCAGCTGATAATTCTCTGCAGGTTCATTACTACGTATGACCCCTTTCATATTGTCATATTGTTTTCAAATTGTCATTAGCACTGACTACTATTGTTACGGAAAGATCGTGGTTAAGGCAACATCAACTGGAATAGTCTCATGCATGAGAGTCAGTCTCTCTACATGCTTATCCGCCACCCTGACCTCCACATCTTAACTTTCTTTGTAAAGGACAAACTACTTTCTGCACTAAGACTGAACTGCACTGAATGTACATTGTGAAGGGCAGAATAGTCCAATACAAACAACATTTCTATGGATACCTGGCTGCCTGATTTGTTTTTTTAAAAGTTGCTTTTAAAATTCATATTATGTCTTCTCTTTCATACACACACACAAACACAAACACACACACACACGTATATTTTTCTGTCAGTGAAATGTATACTCTGTTCTATTTCGTCTTTCTATCTCTTTTGCTTTGTTGCTTCTTCAAATACAGATGCACTTTCCCTCTCCTCCTTTCTCTTAACCTCTGTATTTCCCTGGGAATTCATTTTATATTCTATTCAGTCAGGTCTTTTCACTGCCTGTTATGATAATGGCAGAGAATTGTCAATGTTTAATGAATGGCTGGAGGCTGGATACAGGTTCAGAAATATCCCTGTGACCGTTAACATGAGAAGTTCATCTATAATTTGCTCACACATCACTGTGTTTCAGAGGAGCTCAGCAGAATGTGCACACACCGAGGCACAGATTTATTCTGGACAAGTTTCTGCTCATTTGCACACTGTATGTTATAGTGCAGATGTTGGTTTCCCTGAATAAACTGTGCACAGAAACACCTCGGGTTCTGCTTCATTTGGCCGTAGAAGGGAAAGCAAAGCTGTAAGCAGCTGCCGAGGCAATCTTTCCTCCTCACCTCCTCCCTGACGCTCCTCTCACCCCTCTTTCCTGCTGCTCCTACACCCAATCCGGGGCTGTGAGTTTGCACCACTTCCCCTCATCCCCATTTAGGTGTGAAATGTATTTATATTCAAAGCGCAGAAAAACGGAGAAAAGGGGGGGAGAGAGCGGAGGAAGTGACACAAGCAATCTACTGGAAAAGGCGCCTCTTTCTGATGTCTGTAAAGTACCGTATTCCTCCAGATAAAACCAGGACAATGAGGAGCTGTCAGTAGCTATAGGCCAGTGTTGGGACCATGTGGAGAGTATTTGAATTGGACTGCTATGCCCTTCTGGGCCACATGAGAAAGTGAATCAAAGGCAGTGAAAGGAAAAGTGAGCCCAAGCTGAGGAGTAGCACTCCAGAGACGGGGAAGTAGACAGAAGCACATTATAGAGGGCAGGAGTAGTGTGAATGAGGGCTCCATGCACCACAGCCCACTGCTCTTAACACTGACTTGAGTGACAGCAAAGACACTATACATTGTTCTTACTAGATTCTCCACTTTGGAGTAAGACTTCATATTCCCTCGACCCACAAAGAAGCTGCATATTATTTCCCTGAACGGTGAATTTTATAACGCAATCACTTAATTCCCCCTGAAACTCATCAGGCTATATTACACAGCCTGTTTAACCATGCAAGATGTGCAGCGCTGCTCCATCATGGGGATCTATCGGACAAACGTGTCTGGCAGCCATCCTTCACCCGCGCCGAGCCAACGGTGAGATGTCTCCAGGTCTCCTTTAACACTATTATTACTTTTTAAAATCTTTTAAAGCCGCTGTGATTAATTTTTAATGTGGATGAATATTTCACTGCACACTAGAGTTTAAAAAAAAGGAAGGAGAGTGAATGAGGGATACACGGTGAGAGAAAAAAAAAAAGTTGGAGCTATTGAGATGCATTAAGAGTCATCCCAAATTCCTTCCCAGTGCCCAGTCTGCGGAGTCTCTTATGCTCCACCAACTCACTCTCTGGTCTATTGCAATCGAAGGACAGCGTGCGAGTATCCGGCCCCGTCATGCGATGTTGTGTCAGTGGAGATGTGTGTCAGGAAGCGCTGATTCATGATGGGTGTGTGGTGAGAATGGCGAGTGATGAGTTGTTTCTGTAGGCGCTGTCACAAAATGTTCGTCTCAAGCCCTCCCAATGGATCAGTCTGCGGCCCTCGTCCTACGAGTCTTGGAGACTCCGTAGAGGAATCCTGCACCCTACCACCACCACCACCACCACCACCACCACTGCGCCTGGCATGCATATTCATATCGCTGATGTGAAGAGGCATTCATTGACAAATAGGATGCTTAAAAGAGTCTGCACAGACTGTGAATGAGAGGAACAGAGAGAAAACAATGCGAGTGTGAAACGAGGCCACAGTACAGATATCAAACAAGCGTGAGTGGCATCCCCAAAGATAACAGTCGGCTAGCGGGAAAGAGAGAAAGAGCAAGAATGCTTCCTCAGCAAGCCTTTTCTCAATTATCTGCTGTTCAGCGAAGGCGATGACGGATTGTGTTTGGGAAAAAAAAGAAGAAAAAACTCTTAGTGGACTCATAGTTTAGCTGAAAACGTATGGTCCGGAGAGTCATTAATCCATCTCAGAGCAGCAGCCCATCGAGCTCCTCCAGCGAAATGCGTGATCGAGCAATAGACAGAGCAGTAGCAGAGATAAAGCAGCACAGTACAGATCTGATTAGGCTGCCGTCTCCGCAAACTCCTCGGGGATTAAGCACAACAGTTCCTTGTTAGACCCTACTTTGTTCCGTACGGCACATTCGCCATTAGCAGAAAGGAAAATCACAACTGCACTCGCTAATTAACACTCGTGCACGACCACACAATCAGATTCACGTATTAACATGCAGTTAATGTGCCACTGGTGCCGGATAAATAACATCAGATACATCATGCATTATTCTTCATGTAATGTGAGACCCTTAAAAACCAGAACAAATGAAGCGCTTATTTATGAGTGTTGGTTGAGTACAAAATGTTCAAAATGTTACATTCTGTAGCCACTAGTATTTACATTTGCATGCTTTAAGTGTCATTAGTATTTTTACATAAGCTCTGCTCTGAAAGATGTCCTGAGCGACTGGAGAACAAAGCTCTGTGTGCAAACACACAGTGACACACTAGTTGTGTGTCATAATAGTTTTGTACTTGACATATCAATATTTCTTTTCTTAGACTTTTATTTGTCTAGAATTTTTTAAACTAATGTTTGCGATTTCCTGCTATTCCCCCTTTTTGAATAGATATGATAGATTTTCCCCTTTTGTGTTTTTTTAAAATAAAAAAACAACTAATCAAATAAAACAAAAAAAAATCCATGTCTGATATTATCATACAGACTTTAATTCACTTTAACACGTTCAAACTAAATACTGATGTTTTTCAGTGCATTTTTTTTTTTTTTTTTTACAACTAATGGAAATATTCGCCATGTATTGTGCACAATTTTAAACAAACTTAATCACGACTTACATGATTTCTTTGAAAGCTTAAGGATTACCAATGAAATTTAAAACTCCATTCAATTATTTATTTATTCATTTTTTGGCCACTTGGGGGCAGCACAACAAGCTGTACACACAATAGCCCTTTTTAAATAGGAATTGTGCAAATTTGCAGGAAAGCCCAATCAGTTTTCTTTCAGCATTGGCAGTATAAAAACAAAATCGGGCAACAAAATGTGTAGCTCAGCGTGTGACGTAAACAGTGACGTACTCCGAAGGAAGCCGCGGCTAATCAGTCCTCTCCTTCGGCGATTCTCTCCTAAGTTGGCCTGTCCTTCACCGTTCCCCTCATTTGACGGTTAATGGCCTCTTCGTTTGCGAGGGCAAGGAGGGTGCGCAATTCTTTGTGTTCCCAGTTGCTCATCTTTACAGTGTCTGTCAGGTTTGCGTTTCCCTCTTGCTACTAGCTGCTCGCCTGCTATCAGCTATTTCCTGTTTATCCACCGCCAGTGGGTCGCACGTGCGGCGTCATCAACAGCTCCTCCCACAAGTCATCAACAGCCCCTCCCGTGGCGGAAGGGCACCTCGTTGTTTTTAAACCAAAAAGGTTCCGCCAATACGTTAACCCCTACACGGCGGAAAACTGGGCACCTCGGATCAACTTGCCAATCCATTTCTGTGTGTCTAAACGCTCGCAGCTTGCCGGCAAAACGGCCCAACATTCGCGGAAAATCTGGCAGTGTAAAAGGGGCTAATGTTGACATTAGGGAAAAGCGAGTACATCATTACTTTTATCTGTGTCTGTATCTGTCCTTTGACTGGGCGGGGTTACAACCAGAATTGGGCGGAGTTTAAATGGAAATGGGTGGAGGCTAATCAAAGCTGTTTTAAAACCTGAATTTGATTTGGGTTGATCAGAGGATGGTATATACAGTATATTATTAATTTGAAAACTATTTACAGAGGAGCCTCAGAATTGAACTTTAGACCTTTTTTTTTTTATTTTTTTTTAAAATCACAAGAGTAAGAGATTGAACACAGCTACACAAAGTACAGATACTGACTCAGATGACACCTGTTAGTACATTATCCGTAACGTATGCTTGTCTCATTCCGAAGATTTGGCTCAACCCAGTGACATCACCTGATGATGTTAATAAGGTACTTGTTAGCAACTGCTGCCTATTTATACATCCAGCAGACACGGGGCAACATTAGCATTCATTTGGAGTCATTTTGGTCTCCGCTCTCCACCAACTCCTGAGGGAAATATCTGTCTCTTTAGCTGTTACATACTCCACTCTAGAGGTGGGTGACCACCGTCTTCTATCACTGTATATGTAATTTTATATTACGGCAACAGTATATATCAAATACAGTAATTGTTCTGTACATTCAATAAAGTAAAGGTTTAAAACAACCATACCATATCAATAACTGTACCATTTCTATTCTTCTTAGTCTTTTATTGTTCCACTACTTACTGCTCATCATGGTGATAATGGGTACAATCATTGATAATTGTCTCATCCCACACTGTGCCACAGTAGCACCACATTGTTACAGCTATATGTGCAATAACAAGAGAATTGAAGCAATTGTTTAAAAGTAACACAAAAGTTAATTTTCCCTAGTAACTTATTACTTTTATATGTAGTAATTGGTAAAGTAATTCATTTACTTTTGAGAGAAGTACGTAGTAACTGTAACTGATTACACAACTTTAATTAATAACTAGTACAACACTAGTAACTATATAACTATAATGAAAAACAGCAGTGTGCACAACTCCAAAAATCTTGGCCAATATAAAAAAGGTGCTCCATACTGGCAAAGATCATATAGTCACAGACGCATTTCAGCTAGAGAGACATCATCAGTGTCATCAGGTGTCCATATGTTTTTGCTCATATTCAATACGTGAATTCTACTGCGAACTACACAACCGTATCTTTGTCTGTATATGTATTCATGTATTTGTTTACATCTCTCCCTGCTGTAGTCGAAAACAAATGATATGAGAGCTATGAGAGTGAACCTAACCATTAAAGCTGTGTGGCCAGAAACCAAAACAAGGAGCTGAAAGTCACTTAGAAGGGAACTGCAGAGTTAGATAATAATATCTGTGGCTTCATAACTTCTGTATGAGCAACCTCTTTCACATTAAATGTTTGATCTACTGTCAGTGTGAAAATATTGATTAAAGCAGCTTTAAAATGCAGTTGTGTGACTTTAAATTTACTCGGGTCAATTTTTTACTCATTGGGAGAGGACGAAATTCTTGCATGAAAATGATTTCCATTTTTTTCTAAATATATTGCTGTCTGAGCTTTTCAGCTAGATTGATACTGTGTGATGTGCTGAGCTCTGCTTTTCTTTGAGGGCTAAGACTTCTTCAAGAAGCTTTTTAATTGATGGAATCTGTCCTGTCAGATTTTATGGCTTTTCCATCACTCACTCCTTTCCGGGCTTCACTTTATCTTTTTTTTTTTCTTCTTCCTCCAACACCTTCCTCTCTATTGCTGCCAAATTCTCCTTTTTAGACTCAGCTCAACTTGAGCCTCAAAGAAAAGAAAATCTCCTCCCCTCTAAAGCAGGAAAATCCTCTTGTCACACATGAAAGAAGCATGTCGACTCGACAGGTCGATTGAGCGATAAGTCCTCATCTGACCATAAAACAGTGGCTTGAGACGTCAACTGAGCAGTGAAATACTAAGTCTAATATTTCTCACGTAACTCTCAGCCATCATCTGTATTCCGTATTCCCTTTCTTCAAGATGAGATACTATCTCTGCTTCACACAGACATTCCCGAGCAGTAACCCTCACTGTAATATTCTAATCTTTCAAGATGAAGCTGTATTTAGTTTCTGAATGAATCATTTTCTTTACAGGCTCCTGCTCCCTCTGCTCTCTTTCTCTTTTCTCATTTCTAAATCTCAGATCTTTTCTCACAGATCTTTTTTTTCCTCTCTCTTATCCTCAACTGTCTTTCTCCTCGTCCTCCCCCACTGTCTTTCTTCCCCTTCTCTGTTTCTTGATTGAGGAGGTTTGCATGCACACTATAAATAAATTACTGAAAATAACCAGATTAGAATGAATCATTTATGCGCTGTACAGTAATTTAAACTTCAGCAATAATTGAATTTGTTTGACAATCAGGTTAATGTCGAGGATGTGTTGTAGCTACAGGAAACACCTTATTAAAGTTGCCGCGTAATAAATAATAAATGAGTGAGTAGGTGAGTATGCACAATCAAATCACTGAGAGCAATCAGTCTAGGAAGTATGCATGGCACATTTCACAGCTCCAGTCCACAATTAAAGAGACTGATGATGAATCTTGGCCCGTTAATTGGGTTACGCTTCCTCAGATTTATGACATAATTTGACATAACCCCTCTGAGGTGTTTACATGAGAGTTTAAATGATCAGAGTGCTGCACTAACCCTATAACGCCATTTGTTTCTGAGACAAGATCAATAATTACCTGACAAACCTATTGCATACAATCTGGCTCATGCTAACTGCCCCCTAGAGGATTATCAGTGTAATGCAGGAAGTTGGAGGTCCTAGTTACCAAATTCAAGATGGCCTCCTTGTTGCACATGATTTATAAAGTAAGTCACTTTTCAAAAACTGAGGAAAGTTGAGGTAAGATTTGTATTTTTAACCAAAATTTCAAGCAAAATTTGCTTAATTGAAGCAGCTTTATTGTTGTGAAAATGTTTGTATTAAATACGATACAGTAGACAGTGCATTGTTTTTATAGATTTGAAGGTCAAACACTCTATCAATTATTTTGACAAATATAATTGCTTATAATACAATTTATAATATATACTGAAGTAAAATACGCTATAAAAAGACAGCAATAAATCATAGACTGCAATAAAAAATGGACATAGCCAGGGTGATGTCACCCATTGGTTTGTGGACTCAAGCCTCAAGTTTGGCATTTTGGCCGTCGCCATCTTGGATTTCTGAAGTCAGAAGTGACCATATTTGGACAAGAGGGTGGTGCTGTGGAGGAGCGAGGGCTGGATCTGACTCATATACTTTAGTGTTGTGGCCGCGCCCTTTAAGATGCAAGTTTAAGCCTTAATAAAATGTAGACAGGTGAGTTATAAAATTCACTCTCTGTACAGTTTTAATAAATGTTGAAATTAGCTATAGAGACCAAAATTGTTTTTGTACCAGGCTGTAAACATAACAGCAGCAATAAACATGTTTATTGCTGCTGTTATGTTGGGTGTTTTAACAGGGGGGTCAGTGGGGATTGACTGGTTCTGACAGAAAGCCTCATGTGGCCAGGCCTGGAGGTTGCCACTTGTGAAAAATAAATAAATCAATGCAGAAAAATGCAACAGATCAATATATTTAAAATATGCAAATGTATACGTATATAATGTAAATGTAATATAGATACAGAACACACATGTAAATAAAATCTTATGTAAAATATTATTCAAACATAAATAAAGAAAATAGGAAAAGTATATTTTTCTTTATATGAAAAAGCACAATTGAGATAAATAAATTGTTGTAAAAGCTGGATGTTTAATATATATTACAGAAAGGAAATCATTTGTGCAAATCAAAATTGCATATGTGCCTGTGGCTAAGGAAGTAAAGTGAGCCCTCCACTAATCAGAAGACTGCTGGTTTGAATCCAAGCTCCTCCAGTCCGCATGTCAAAGTGTCCGTGGGGAAGATACTGAACCCCAAATGTCTCCCGATGGTTGTGCCATCGGTGTGTGGAACTGAGTAGCAGGTGGCACACAGTGTATAAATAGCTGAATCTTGTATGTAGTGTAAAAGTGCTTTGAGTGCTTTACAAGAGCAAGTCCATTTACGATTTTTTAATTCTGTCTGAAGTTTTAATAAACATCACCATTTAAAAAAAGGTAGATATAGCATTTTCAGTGACTTATTTCATGCGTCAGGCTCTCCAGGTTTAATCCAGAGATAATCAAATAATATTTGTGCACGTAAGCACGCCGAATGTCATCTTTCCTCTCTCCACTATTTCTTTCTCCTCTCCCTCTGCAAGATTTGCCTCTTCGACTAATAACCCCCTCCCTTTTCTCTTTGCAATTTTGACATTTACAACTAAGAGGCAGGGATTTCAATTTCATAGCAATCCACACTTTTCTTTTTGCCTTTCTTCACCCTCCTGTAAAGTGTGAAATCCTGTTTGTTAATTGATTGATTTCAATTCAAATCTCAGAGCGGAATGATTATGCAGTAACTCTGCGTGTGTGTTTGTGTATTTGACACTGGGTGCATCTGTGTGTGTAAAAGAGAGATAAGAAGAGTAAAAAAATGAGAGGAGCAGAGGAGGAGGGAGGAAACCAAGTGGGCACACAACTTAAATCTGTGTTGTTGTTCACCTCATTAAATCTGAGAGAGAGTGTGTGTGTGATAAGTCTTAATAAATAATAACTGTGTTAAGTGATCAAACCTGCAGCGGTGTTTGTGCCAGGAGTGGCCATACTCAAAGTGCTGTGCTGTCACACAGAGCAGAACGACAATCCTAACGAGCCATAAAACTGAACTCCCAAAACTGATTTGATTCAAAATGACAGCGTGATGCACATAACTGTGCGCCGAGACACGCACTGCGCTCTCGGTGCTCACATGTAAAGCAAGCGATAAATATGCAGAAATTCTCACTCGCAGGAGGACACATCAATCCGCATACCTGTAGATGATGCAGGCGCAGTCCCTGCAGGTCCCACAGTTCTCAATGTCCTGTCCGGTCCTGTATGAATGTCTTCTGTTGAAAAGCACAGAGATGACATATCAGGGGAAAAAGAGTGACGTTTTGTGTGTGTGTGTTTGTGTGAGCCCGCAAAGACATATTCAGGTTATCGTTTCCCTTGTTGAATCGTATTTCTGGCACACACACACACCCCTGCAAACACACCAATCTAATCTACTCCAAAATCACCCCTGATCATTTTTTAATGAACGATACCCCTTCCAACAGGCTCCGGCTGTTACGTAAAACCATGAGTCACTATATCACTCCAGGCATAAAACAATGCTTATGAGGTAAAAGTCAAGTCTGCATGCATTAGACTGAGCCCCATCACTGAATTCTTATACTGGAACACGCAAGATATGTCACTTTATTAGACAGAAGGCCGTGCAGTCACATGTTCTGCAAAGCATAGAGCTGGCATTAGTGTTAAGAGTGTGATTTGGATTACGCTGCTCAGATATCAGTCAAGCCTTTCCATGGATTCATAGACACACATCCGTCCATGTCTTCTGCGTCCTATCCAAGAGTTCTCTCATCCCCACATCATGTACTATTTTGGTGTGATAAGGCGGGAGAAATTACTAAGCAGCTTACGATGTAGGAAGCAGATTAATTAAAGACTTGATGAGAATGGTAAAGGGTTTACACTAAGAGGCATGGCGCATCTGAAACCACCAACATGATAACATCCAAATACTGATTTCTATCTATCCCCGCCTGCTGCATACATGCATGAGGAAAGAGCTGCTGCAAAATGGGTGCAAACCAAACCGCTCCCTGTGGTCTGACATGACATAAATCCTCCAGCAAATCAAGGGTTGAGATCGAGAGTTGCATGACTGACATGAGACTTCATAAAAATAACTACAGACGCTCCCCAGCCTTCTGTCAATCTCGTGTTTCTTCCTCTCTGTCTGTTGCTGTTTTACCCACTTCTGCCTCTCTTGCCTTCTCATTCTCACCAAATTTACATTGTGTTGTGTCCGCGCAGCTTTGTTGCCAAAGTATTTACAACGCTTACAATGCTGGGATTGGCTATAAATAGAGGAGCTGGATCACAGCAAAGCTTAGGCACAACGACCATCTATCTGTAATTTTCACAGCACATGATGCAGCGAGGTTATTACCGCTGGGTTGAGGATATTCCCTTTTTGAAGAATATTCAGCCTGTAACAACCCACTTGTCTACCCAACTTCAGGAGAGAGAAGACAATTTTTTAGTGCAAAGCTATGATCGCATTATAATGTGTGCCCCTTCTTTGTTTTGTGTGCGGAGAGAAACACATTCTCACTTGAGAAATTAACTGTCTGGGAATAAAACAGCAGGCACTTAGGCTACATGCTGACATTTACTTTCCAGGTCTCCAAAATACCAGGCGCTCATAATTTAGGCAAAGTCCTGCTGTTTGTTCTTCTCTCTTTCCCCATCTATCTATCTATCTATCTATCTATCTATCTATCTATCTATCTATCTATCTAAAGCGAAGACTGACTGTTGAAGTTGGCCACAGATCACCAGATGGCTTTTCACACGTCACTTGGCCCTGGGCTGAGAGGGCCCGTTAGCCCTGGGTTTACAGCTCCATTAGCCTACGGCTTCCAGTCATTTCACATTTACAACTTCAAATGTGGGATAGCTCCTCTTTTGGCCCAGGGCTTTCACACAACATTTAAACCCAGACAAACCCCTTTCAAACCCCTTTGGGCTATGCAACATTTCACAGTACTGTTAGCGCTACCTTTGAACACCACCTTGGACATAAGTTGTGAAAAATAATACTGAGGTTTTGGGTCATCCGCCCTATGATGTGAAAAGTTTTTAACCTTTCAAATGTGGATTGTGTTGTGAAAGTTGACCCAGGAACAGTCTTAGCAAAGTTAATACTCGGGCTAATATATGTGAGCGTGGAGCCTTAAACAAAACCCCACTCTAGAGCTGAGGTTATCCTTTGACTTTTCAAGGTTAGCACCAGAAACACATGGTTAAGATCATTTTGTGTGAATTCAGTCTCCAACAGTTCTCACATCGGTTCAGTAAGGACGCGCTTGTTTCATTGTCCAATGTAAGTGTTGCAACACGGTTACTGTGTGCCTAAACTGTGTGCAGTGAGCTCTAGAAGACATTTCAGTCCTTAACATTCCTGGAAAACAGCCCAGCATTAAAAAACACAAGAGGCTGCATTGGTGTGGGTGTGTTGTTTCAGGTACTGGTGAGAGAATAAAACACAAACCAGAACAGGCAGTTTGAGTCGAAGATCCATGAATATGAAGGCTTATCAGAGGCCAAAATACTGAACAGCAGTGTATAGTACTATGAGACAGGATCATAATGATCACGGGTTAAAAAAACAGTAAAAATACGTAGTTCATGTTACAAAGCAATTCATATAAAAATATGAATATTTACTTGCAAGTATTTGATTGGCCACAGCAGCAACGAGCTGAGTGACGTCTCATAGCAACCCTGCATTTTTTTGCCGGAGCACTCTTGGCACCTCCACTGTGTCGATGGGCTGGCCAAAGTCGGTCTAAACATGGCCTTAGGTCAGCCCAGGGCTAATTAAATGCAAGTGTGAAAAGCCTTTAGAGCAACTAATGTCAGTGGTGGCATGTTTATGATTTTATAATAATATTGGAGGCATGCTATTATGTAATGTAATATTTATTACGACCTGATGAAGGTCTGATTGAGCTTAAAATATTGACTGAAATAGATTTGTGGTGTGGAGTTAGTATGCAGGCGTTACCTCTCAATTCCTACAATGTAAACTGCCGACCAAAATGAAATATTGCCTCACCCGTCTCTCTCGGCTTCCTTCTTCTCAAGGTCTTGAATGACATCCAGCAGGACCTTAATGGTGTTCTGGCTGGTCTCCAGGACCCCCTCCAGGCTGTGGAGCTGCGTCTGCAGGCTACGGATGTCGTGCAGGGGTCCGTTGGGACCCAGGAGCTTTTCTGTCACCCTGGATGGGTCCAGTTTACACCTTGCCCCAGACACCAACCCTCCCAGAATTTCCTGGACCTGTCTTAGTGTGTCAGCCTGGGTGGCAGTCAGGGGCCCAGCTGTAGGCCGCTCCCCAGAAGCAGAGCAGCCCCTGGCTCCAGAGCAGCCCTGCTGGTTTGGAGGGAGAGGGTGTTGACTGTTGGGGGTGTTGGGCCTGGCGTTGGGTCCTGAGCAGAGCATTTTGTGTAGCGCCCCAAGCTGAGCCTGGGCTGAGCTGAGACAGCTGGACTTAAAACAGGCCTTGGCAGGAGAGGAGGGAGAGGACTGCTTCTCTCCCTTCATCACAGCAACTGGCGGAGTTTGAGCTCTGTGCTTCAGAGAGCTGGCTCTCTCACAGAGCTTGGGCGAGTCTGTACATTTTATATCTTCCTTTTTCTCCTTCTCTCCGTCTTTATCTTTCTTGCTGGCCTTGCTGTCAGCCCTGAGCATGGGTGTTCGGATTGCAGGACCTGGCGGTTCACTTCCCTTTTTGCGTGGTGTGTAAGGTGGAGGTGGCGGGGGAGGAGGTGGAAGTCGAATGCCCCTCTTATCCTGAGCGTGGTAGGGCGCCTGAGAGGGGGGCGTGTATGGTGGTGCAGCGCGAAATGTGGAAGAATAAAGAGGAACAGCTTTAGTTGGTGTTGTACACAGCTGTGCATTTGGAAGAGTGGACACATATGTTTTCACAAGTGGAGGCGGAGAAGTGCAAGATTTTAGTTTGGGGACGGGGGAGGAGTATGGGGTTATGCCTGTGTTGGCAGAAGAGGTATTTTGCAGAGCTTGACATGGGATGTTGCAATGAGACACGGTTTGTATGAGAGTGGCATAGGAAGGTGAAGTGGAATTTGGGTGTGGAGCATGGTGACTAACTGAATGTGTGGTGGAGTAATATGTTATGGAGGTGCAGGACAGAGCAGTTTGAGTTACAAATGTACAGGGTGTTAGATTTGTAGGAGGTGTAGGGATTGATTCATTGTGTGTTGGCTGATGTGTTACGTTCAGGGTGGTGGTTTGATGTCTGATGGGGTCAATGGGAGTTATATTGGGGGTTATAGCTGGGGTAGGAGTGGAGCAGGTTGGGGGAGCTGATGATATGTTTGGGATAGGGGAGGTGCACTTTGGGGTGGGGCATGATGGCGCAGCTGAGGGAGGACTGGAGCAGACAAGAGCTGTGCTGGGGGTTGTAGGTGGCGACACAACAGTATAATATGGGATAGGGTGCTGGACGACAGTAGGTGCAGAAGAAGAGCAAGGAACGGATGATGCTATGGGTGGGGGTGGGGTGGTGCAAGCTGGCTTGGCTGGAGAGGAGCAAGGTGGTTTGGCGCAGTGGTCAGGGGTCTGTATCAGCGCTCTTGTAGGTGGAGGAGAGGCACAGTAAGGCACAGTAGTTACTTGGGTGGTGGGAGGGTCTTGAGACACAGTTGGGGATACTGGACTCTCAGATTGAATTTGCATGGAGCTGGGTGATGCTATCAGAGGTGGGGAAGCACAGGGGCTGCAAGTTTGTGTCTGGGTAGTGCAAGGTTCATGATTTGGAGGAGAGTGACAGGGCGAGTCTGTTTGTATTTGAGTGGTGCACTGTTCAGCATTCGGAGGTAGGGCTGGACGAGAGTTGGTGATTTGAATTTGAGTTGTGCATTGTTTGTCACTCAAAGATGAAGATTTATTTTGACTGTCTGTTTGACTTTGGGCGGTGCAATACTTTGAATTTTGAGGTGGGGAAGGGCTCTCAGTTTGAACTTGAGTGGTACAGAGTTTGGTATTTGTGGGTGGTGGGGATGAACAGGGGCTTTCAGTCTGAGTAGGAGTGGTGCAGTAGTGCACTTCCTTTCCAGGATCACTTGTTGTCCGATTCAGCCGCTTTCTCCTCCTGACCACTGAGGGAGTGCTGCTTCCCTGACGCTTGGGGCCATCTCGACAGGATGCAGAGGAACAGTGAAATGGCTCAGTGTTGTGAAGCACTGAAGGGGGACAGCTGTGCCTGGAGCTCTTTACCACACTAACAGCTGATTTAATGTCTGTCCTGGAGGCTTTAGATCTCCGTTCCACTGCAGTTCGATCCCCAGCCCCAGGAGGACCATTCTGATCCTTGGACCCAGGCCCTGACACATGGTTGTGCGTAAGATACTCGTCTTGAGAGTCATGTTCATCATCCCCATCCATGCCCACTGAGTCCCCAAGGCTGTGGCTACGTGTGTGAGTGGAAGAGAGGGACTGGGGCTTTTTCAGGCATGGGGAGGTCTGGATGGCTGTGCTGGTGCTCGTGCTGGGCCTGCGTGTCATTGGCAAAGTTAGAGAGTTAGTCTGTGGTGGTGCCCAGCATCGACGTGTGGGACCTGGCGTCAATGGATGAGGAGGGGCTCGGGCTAAGAAAGCAGCCACCACCTCTATAGTACTTGCCATGTCCCCACGCACAGCCCCCACCACAGAGGTTTGACCAGGTAGACTCTGAGTCCGTAGCCCATCCCTGTCCATCCATGGCTTGGGGGACCTGCTATTGTGTTTGCGAAGAGGATGTGGGCTGTCACAGTCTGTGGCAGGCCTCTGATGGCTATTGTTTTCTCCCGTTCCACTGTTGCCACTGCTGCTGCTGCCATCCTCCAGGTCCTTGAAGCGGACCTGGTGGGTGCGGTTGCGGCGGCGCTTGAGGCGGCTCTCGATATCTGGGGAGTCTCGATTGAGCAGCACAGAGCGCACAGTCATTGTCCCGGGCAGCTTGTCCGCCAAGGTGCTCTTGCCGTTGGTTTGGCCTGTGAGCAAGTGGTTGGGCTCTTTGCTCACCATTTCTCTTGTCTCTCTCGCTCCCCCAACATCCACAGGCTCTGCAGGCAGTTTGATGTTGTGAAGGCCTAGTTGTGTCAGTGCGTCAACAAGATAAGTGATCTCCCCTTTACTATATATTCATTATAACAGTGAGAGAGCTGTACAATTGATTGACTGAGTTCCAGTGTCATCACATAACAGACTTCATAAGATAAACTTCTTTATAGGATTGTGTGCAGCTGCTCAGGTTATCACAAATCTATACACCAAGGACTTCCTTTGCAACTAAGATTGTCCTCTAGAAAGGATGGATTACCATATTCACAGTTCAAGGTGTAGTAATATTAAGCACAGCAAGTAAAAATTAAGTAAAGATCACTGTGATGAATGCTAACCTCTTTGGGTTAGCCTTTATCTTACCCTTGTACAAAAATAAAGATATGCAGCATCAAATACTCTTTAAAATGAGCATGTGAGAAGTGTCAATATTCTCTCATGTCTTCTGAAGTTGTGCACATTTGCCCCTTACTTCTCCTTAACTTTCCAGGGAGACGAACTCTTAAAGAGGCCAGAGAGGTTACCGGCAAATGAGCAGGGAGGAAGAAAATGCAGCCTGTCCATCCTTGCCGTGTCCATCACATTGGCTCGTCTACTTGGCGGCCCTTCCTTCTCCACCTGCTTTGTCCCCTGGGTCCTCAGGAGATTGGATGGCCAAAGTATGGGATGGGCCTGCGTACTTTCCCATAATGGCCTATCTGTTTCAACTTTTTTTTTTTGTTCTCCCTCCGTTCCTTTTGATTTTATCACTCTCGCTCTTGGTTTCTTTCCTCTCTCAGCTCTTCTCTCACTGACTCATTCTCTCATGGTTGGAGACAGCGTGAGTTCCTGAAGAGAAGACAAAGAGAGAGACATAAGGAGTAAGGGACTGTAATTGTTTCCATATTATTGCATTTCCACTGAAACACGATGTGCTCGTTCATCGGGATATTGAAGGCGATATAAGATAGGCAGCTATTTTAAAAATGCATGAGAGCGGGGTCAACGCAGGAGGGAAGAAAAAAAGACATGAATTCAGAAAAAGTAATGAAAGGATGTAGGTGGCAAAAGAAAAACAGAATATAGGAAAGTCACTCGGTATATCATCAGTGATAGCAGAATATCCATAGAAAACAAGTGGAGAGATTATAATTAGGGCCTATTCACATTGGCTGAAGGGGATACTTATGGTTTATGTGCATTTGATATTCCTCTCTCTGTGATTCCCTTTTTTAATATCTAATGCCTGTCTTTTGTATGCATGCATTAACATTATTGTTTAAAGTAGCTGTGTTGTGGTAGCAGCCGTTCTGGTGGTATTCAGTGTTATTCCTGCTCCTGGGCGCACACTGTGACTGTTATTCCTCATGTGCGTGTGTCTTACAGATTTTTCTTTTCCTCCATGTTTAACAGTCTGTGGCCCTGTTATCAGTCCTTGATGATCTGCCATGGTGACATCCTTTCTGATTCATCTGGTCACTGTGTGACAGTCTGTCTGCCTCGCTGTATTTAGTAGTATGCTCTCGTCACACTGATTCCGCGGCCTGTTTTTGACGATCTACGGCCTTGATACGTATATATATCACTTCCATTTCCTGTCTGTGCCACTGGCAGTCGGGCGTGATGCTGTCGTTTGCCTTACACGATCTATGGATCTGTGCCTTGTTATCTCCCTGTGATAGCCCCTGACACTGACAGGGCCGGGCTAATTCTGTGCGTGAGTGTGACTGGCCGTTACTCTGTTTCCCCCCCTCTTCTCTGTGGGAGGGGTAATTAGTGACTCCTTCACAGCTCCCAGGTTATTTAGGGAGAGAGATACCCGAGGGGCTGCCACTTTTATTTACGTCCACTGTTTTCCTCTGTTTCCCCTCTTTCTTTCACCCGGCTCTGAAGAGGAGGATCTTTGTCACAACCGCACCCCCACCGTCAACCCCTTTAAAAACATGGTTATTAGGATTAATTATGATTAAAGTCACAGCTGACAGAGTCTTGAGGGGAAATATCAACCATACACACTCAGATATATTAT
The DNA here is from genome assembly GCF_006386435.1 of Epinephelus moara. Lineage (NCBI taxonomy): Eukaryota > Metazoa > Chordata > Actinopteri > Perciformes > Serranidae > Epinephelus > Epinephelus moara. The sequence goes on from NC_065514.1 coordinate 26,387,213, forward strand.
TGGATTTGGAAACAAACCACAGGATTCCTTTTCATTTTACTTTCTTATCACTGCAGTGCATACAGATGAGCTGCAGAGGACCGAATGGGAGACACTAAGGAGGACTGAACCTTGATCTACAGAGGCTTAAAACAAACGCAAATGTATATATATAGCATGTTATTGATCCACACTGTCCATTTGACCTTGATGATTTTCTCCCTGGGTTTCCACTCCTCCTGTTTTTTCATTAGTGTCCCATTTCACTCCCGTCGTCAGTCTTCCCATTTCTTGTAAAAAGCACTCCACTTTCAACATTCACCCTGACAGATTTTCCTCCGAGTTTCATCTACCAGTCGCAGGACCATTACCTTTACTCATTCTATGGGGTGTCATCCTGACTCTACCCTCTTTCTATCTTTCCTCCATCTGACTCCTCTCTCTCCCCCCAACCACTGTCACTTATATCTTTCCTTCCTCTACCACCACTTGCTTCGCTGCAATCTCCCACCGCTGCCTCTTTTTTTCGGTCCCATATCCCATCCTCACCACAGTTCCCTCTCCGCCCGCAAACTACCTTTGGATCAAAATTTACGCTGACAGTTTAATGAATCCAGACCGTCTTAATGCTGCATGGGCTCACTCCTGTGGCTGAGGCCAGCTCTTTCCCACACGTGACATTTTCATGTTGAGCTTTATTGGCAGACGAGAGATAAATCACCAGGCAGGAGGAAGAAGGTGTGCGACGGCATAATGCCAGCAAGGGTCATAACTCTTTTCGGTTATTATTTAAGATTTACCACAGACTCCTTTGCTAGCTGCCTACCTCTCTGAGAAGGCTTTACTATGAGTATAGGCTCCTATCCTCTTCCCTGTGTGTGTGTGTGTGTGTGTGTGTGTGTGTGTGTGTGTGTGTGTGTGTGTGTGTGTGATGATAATGCTAAGGTCACATCTGATCTCCCTATGCTAAGCCGTGCTGACGCCGAGAAACATATCTGATGCATGCAAAACACGAGAAGCCAAGATTGTGGTAGTGCAGATTTAATAAGATCCTGAGTTCAGGGATGTTGAAAATTGCATTCACGCCAATAACACACCTTTGGGCCTCACTGTGCTGAGGAGGTGGAAGGTGCTGTGGATTGAATTGTTATGTAAAGGCATGTCAGATCGGATTGTCTAGGCACGCTTAAATTTGTCAGACAGGACTGAGATGAAGAGGAGGCACAGAGAGGAAGAGGAAGGAGTGGAGGTAGACATGCTTGGTTATATTTAGAGATGCTATGAGACACGTAGCAAACAGAGGAGTAGGAATCTGAATAAGTAGGAGGGAGACGAGGCGGAGGGAGACAGACAGGCGGAGGTAGGGGGGACAGGGAGCAAAGCAGGAGGGAACAACCCCTGGCAGCAGAGGAAATGTCATGGTTAGGGTTCAGTGAAGTGGTAAATCAGGAGCATCAGCGTGTCAGGGCATTTAAGGGGGAACTGGAGAGGAACTAAGAAAAGCTATATGATCAGTTATTGGCCCTGTGAGCAAAAGGAAGGGTAAGAGTTATACCTGCGCTCTGTCAGAGGGATTTACAACGCAGTCGGCTCACAGAACAGATGTAAATGTGCAGGAGCCTTTGTGGTGTTTGCATTCTTGTCCAAAGGGATCTCAAATTCAGGAACAACTCCTTGAGAGTTGCCTGTAGATGAATATTTTGTTGGGTAAGCAATGTGTGCAGCACTGCGATGTCTCAAACAGGGGGATGTTTGGTTTTATTTGATACAATAAAACCAGCAAGCACATTAAAAAATGCAGATGTAAGCCCATAAAGGACTTTGCAGGCACACTGATTTGTATGTAAACAGATCCACATGCATATATAAGCAACGCTGAAGCAGAAGTCAACCACAATCTATCTGTGACAAACTGTTATTAGAAAAAAAAGTATATGAATAAGTAAAGCATGTAAATAAAGCATGTAAAGGCATCATCCTCACTGGTCTGGGATCTGTCTTGAGCTATGAAAATTCCTTCATTGCTGATACCCAGAGCTGAACACAGTGTTACTGATGCAGCTCCCTCTGACTGATGAAATCTTAAGCCCGATCATGCTTAACAGCAAATTAAATTACACAAACAAACACAAATTAAATTACGATTCTTAATTCATTATATACCCGAGGCAACACAGTGAAACACAACCATTGTTATTCCTCTCAGACACTTTTGTAATAGCAGCAAGATGTAAATGCTGGTTTGTTTGTTTATGACTGTGTACTGGCATTCAGCTTGGCCAGTTACAGTCAGCCGTCACGGCGAGCCATATTTCACCAGGCACTAGCTGCAGTATGGGTATTAAAATATTAAAAATCTGCATCTTGAAACAAAGAGCCTTTCTACCAATTGTTTTCTCTTCATCAAAATAAAGTTATCGCCCTAATGGTGAATGCCATGGCTGAGCGGGCCAACACATATTTCAGTTTTGCAGCTTTAGTTGTCACCAACAATAGAAAAGACAGATAGAGTTTGCAACTGTTGGTGCTGGTAAACACTGAGGCATTTAACTAAAGAGCCAGATAATTCCCTCAGGGGTTCCCGTAGAGAGTAAAGGATCAGTCCACCCCAAAAATTTTTCCTCTCACTCATTAGTCCAGATTTTTTTGGTGTGAGTTGCAGAGTGTTGGAGATATCAGCTGTAGAAATGCCCGCCTTCTCTGAAATATAATGGAACTAGATGGCGCTCAGCTTGTGGTGCTCAAAGCACCAAAAAAATATATTGGAAAAACTCAACAGCAATGTCTCTTTCCAGAAATCATGACCTGGTTACTCAAATTATTTCACATTTGTTGTGAGCTGTTTCATATACTGTCACCACACAGAAGGAAGCATGCACCTCGTGCTAACTCACCTAACACCATTAAGCTAGCAACTGTTACAGCTCAGCCGACGAGGATGCCATTAGTGTTTACATCTCGCACCGTTACAAGCACAAGCCTCTTGTCCATGAGTAGATGCACGCTTCCTTCTGAGCGGTAATACGATTGGAGGGTGTAGTTCGATAGAAAGAACTTAGTTCTTACATGAAACTGCTCACAACAAGGTCTGTGGATTATCTTGAATAACCGGGTCATGATTTCTGGAAAGAGACATTGCTGTTGAGCTTTTTTAAATTTATTTTTTTGGCGCTTTGAGCCCCACAAGCTGAGTGCCATCCAGTTCCATTATATTCGAGAGAAGGCAGACGTCTCTACAGCTGATATCTCCAACACTCTGCAACCACAAAAATCTAGACTGATAAATAGCACTACAGGTAAGAGGAAAATATGTATTTTTTGATTTTAGGGTGAACTGTCCCTTTAAAGTGAGTGAATTCTGGACTTGTATTCATCATGTTAACAGCAACATAAGTCTTAATGATGATTAATGTTGTTTTGTAACAGTTGGATGTGTAAATAAGCCAGTATTTGCTTGTACATTTGCCTTATAAACTTATATGTCAGTCTTGTGGTTACAGCTCTTTTCCACTGACGCCAAGTGGCCAAAAAAAAAAAAAAAATCCGTTATTGCAGGTTTAAGAGTGCACCGGTCACTTTAAACAGTGTTTTTAACTAAGAGGTTTGAGCCTGATAGTCTTGTTATTTCCTTTTCACCTCACACTCACATTTATTTTTCATGTCTGCTTGACTCACTGAAAATGCGGAGAAGTGGGCGGCAGTGAAGAGGAAGCTGGCTAAAGAGGTTCATATGTCACGATGAAATCTGCACAAATTACTTGGGAAGGTTGGTGCACTCCATGCTGGTTTGTTTTGATAGACAGTTGTACAAACAAGTCTGCGATATTCAGTCAGTCTAAAAGTCTAAAAACATTTTCAGAAATAACACAAAAACTTTGCTGTGTGCAAACTTTGCCGCTCAGTATGTCAGGACTGTTCCTCAGAAGGATAGACATTTGAAGGTTTGTGTCATTTTCAATACTTTGATATTGAAATTATTCATCTAGCAGCACAGGATGCAAATATTTCAAGGTTAAATATCATAATTGCACAAACATACACAAATGTCAGCTCACAAAGTCACTGGCCAGCTCATCACTTAAGAAGACATCGCGGCCAGCTACCCTACTTGTTCCAGTTTCCTTGAAGGATGGCCGGATTACTTCTAACTTTAAGAGTGCGGGTGCCAGAAATGATTTGTTCCATCTGTCCTCTTTTGACCAAAATCCTCTGCCTAATATGAAATCCCTATATGTAGGCCAATGGATTGTGATAAGCATACTTGGCCAACTGTGAGCAAATTTGAAGATGTTTGGTTATCTGTGAAAGAAAGCCAGAGTAAACATTGTTTTCTTTCTCGTACGCGTTCTGCAGCGTAATTGTCTTGTTTCTCTGGCTGGTAGGTTCTTTTATGTGCTGGCTTTTGTGTCTCTCTCTGCCAGGGGATTCAGAGAGGTTAAATCTTCCAAAGGTCTCTGCATGAAAAATCAGCAGCTTAACAGAACAGGTGGCATGACTGACATGTCCAGCACACAGCAGCACGCTACATGTAGCTACATACAGCGCGGTCCGCTTCCCTGGGGGTTACTCTCTGCTGGGCTGTTGTGCTGCAATGTCCCTGTCCAAACTAATGTCCCGAGAGTACATCATAGTGTGTTACCTATAAAAGCCAAGCTGCTGTCAGTCCAACGAAAACACCTGGCCAGCAGACAGAGAGATTGACAGAGCGAGGAGAAAGTAAAAGGCAATAAAAGTTGAAGAGGGGAGTACATTAACTTCTGTTGGGTAAAGAGAGGAAATTAAGTGGTAGAGACAGAAGACAGATTTATAAGCAATGTGAGAAAAGGATTAAATAGGAAAGAGGAAGCTGGGAGATGGAGATAGCTGACCCCTTAAAAGACACGCTGATGAGATAAGATAAAAGGGAAATATAGTTTAGTGTAGAGCAGAGGGAGTGAGAGAACAGGAGCAGAGAGTTGTGCGACGACAAGACAGGATTAACAGCACAGCACTTCCTCACGCAGCAAATGTGCGTGCGTGCAAATGTGCACCTGTGCGTGGTGGGTGCATGCGTGTGTGTTTGACGGTGCATGCATGAGAGAGTGCATGTGCAATTACATTTGTATCATGCGTGTCAATGACAGGATCGCTGTGAGATAAGTTAATTGAGAAACATGAAAGATGTGCAAATGTGAATGCGTAATGTTGAAGCACATTAGTGTTATTGGAATGCATTAACAATTTCACACATTACTTGGAAATGAAATGTAGCCAGAACAGCATGCAGTGGACCTTGCTTAGACACACACACACACACACACACACAGATCCATACAAATGGAATTCCCTCACTCAGTGCCTCCTCCTCCTCCTCCTCAAACTTTCTGCGTACACCCCCCCCCACCACCACCAAACACACACAAACACACACATACACACACAGAGTCCTGCTCATGACAAATATGCAATGAAAGCACGCTGCTGGAATCTGCAAAGCTACATCACTGACAGACCAATCTAAGCTCCTCACTCTTTAAAGCTTCTCATAAAGCTGCACAATCTCGGAAAAATAACTCCCACACCTGCAGTAAAGCAAATCCCAGTATCCAAACATGCACGTACGATCCCATTTCACTAAATTTCACACACACACAAACACGGGCACGCTGCGAGCACATGAACACACCCCCATTGGCAGAATAAATATGTGCGCGTACACACACACACACCTGCCAAACACATAAACATAATGCACGCGTGCACGTGTGTGCACGCATGCAAGGACGTGCACTGCCACTCTCTTCATTGTACAATTTAGCAGAATGTAAAAAAAACAGGCGAAAGTAAAAAGATACTGCACAAAATAAAAACAGATACTTGTATGATGTTTTTAAATCTGTCCTCAGCTCTGATCTTTTTCACTTCGTTATCTCTATGGTGATGCTGAGGGAAGGCTGATGGGGGAGATTGCTGTACTATCTTCCATCAGGACACAGAACTGAGTCACACATACCACATCTCTCTCTTCCTGTTTCCCTTCTGTGTTTCTCCCACAAAGGCTTCGCTCCTCTTCTCTGCTATTCCTTCACGTCTCTTCAGCCCATTCTTCCATCCCTCTGGCGTTCATGTTTTGCTCTTATTCCCACCTCTCTGTCACTGCTGCTCGGTGAGCTTCACACCGTTTCCTCTCCTCTGTGTAGAGTCCATCCGCTCCTCTCTTGTCTCCCCTTTCCTCTCCTCCTCACCTCTTTCTCCTTTCCTCTCTGGTTGGGTCTTCTTCTAGCTCGCCCTCCTCTGCTTCTGTGGATTCATGCCTTTCACGTGGGAACCTTTTTATCCATCCCTCAGAGCTCTGAGCTCCGCTGTGCCTACCTAGCTGTCTGAGCGTTTGTGCTGTGAGTGGAAGTGAATGGACAGGAGGGGGAGCAAGAAGACAAGAGTGAGCAAACAGGCAGTTATCCTCTCAGATGCTCCTCTCAGTTCCCCCTGTCTTGTTCCTTTTTCCTCTCTCCCCCTTTCTCTCTGCGTCTCTCCATCATGACCTCCTCTCTGTGTCGCCATGCAAGCCCCTGTATCCTTGTATGCAAAGGGATGGAGGGAGGGAGAGGGGGGTGGGATGGAGAGTAGGAGGCAGTCGGAGGTGGAGCTAGTGAGTCGGTCTAATTAAAAAGCAGAGTATGTACAGCTGCAGAGAGCAAAGAGGGAGACAGCGAGGGGAGGAGAGGGGAGGAGAGAGGGGAGCCAAGTGATCCAGGGGGCGGAACCAAGGGACAGGGAGGGAAGAAGCAGTCAGTAGGGGGTGGAAATGAGGGGCACGGGGTGGTTAAGGGGGGTGGTGGTAGGGAGCAGCTAGTAGTGTGAGGTGGGGAAAAGGGAAAAGCTGACAGGACACCAAGGTCAGCTGGAGAGGAATGCAGAAAGGTCACGCACAGAGAGAGGGAGAAGGGGGGAGAGAAGGAGGGAGAAGGAGATAGGAACAGACAGGTAGAATTATTCTACAGATATCTCCCATATGAGTGGGGGCAGAGTCGGGGAACCGTGACCAGCAGGATAATAGAGACACATGGACAATGGCCCTCTAAAGCAGAGGCAGATCCACAGTCATCGAAGGTTAAACCGCTCCAGTGTTTTCAGGCCTCTCGAAATTAACATGCGTAAGTGTTTGCAGTCGTGCATGCAAATTAAAAGGCAAAACACCAATCTGTATTAAATTAATCACGTATTTTTGCTCGAGTTGTTTTCTGTCTGAAGTTCTCAGCGTGTTGTTTTTGTCCAGGCTTGATGACTATAACAAATTGATTTCTTTTTTTTTCCTTCTTCTTATTGTTATACATTGACCCCATCATCGCCGCACTGGCTGTTGTCACCTGAGGCTGGTTAGTAGAAACCACTCTTTACAGCGGAGATAGAGAGATAAAGTCTACACCTAAATGCCTTAAGGGCTGAGACATCTCATCCCATTTTATCAGCTCTGATCACTTATCTTGTCCCATCTCCTCTCTCTCTCTCTCTCTCTCTCTCTCTCTCTCTCTCTCTCTCTCTATCAGTCCTACATTAACATCCCACTGAATCTTGTTTTTACATCTCTCAGATGTTCTACTTTTACACTTTCAGACCTCATTTCTGGGAATCCTCATTTGAATAGATTCAGATACAATTTCATGGAAAGAGCACAATTACTTCCACGGAATTTACAGTAATAGGAGATGAATGGACACGCCATCCACTGCAATGCTAATGGGATATACCTATCAAATACATGGAGCAGACATAGGAATATATTCAAGCATTTTAGCTATTAAAAATATCCCATACAGTACAGGCACGACTCTGCATATATTTTATACACATAATCCTTACACATAGTGGTGGTAACTATCCAGGAGCAGAGTGATTAAAATACATCTGCACAGGGTTTGAAGGCACTCAAGTTTCTTGTTATAACAACATACCAGCGTATCATGTTAAAACGAGGAAGGTTTGTTTTAATGAGAAATGATGATTTTGTGGAGTAACAAGATAAAGTGTTGGTATCACAGTAAAGTTTCATGTAAAATGGAATAATGTGGTATCTAGTAATAATGAGAAAAAATGTCATAATACGGTGAAAAATATCTTGGTATACTGTGAAAGATCTTGTAAAAAGAGGCTCGTCTGAGATGAACTGTGCCTCACCTGGAGAGTAGACGAGGGGGCGGTGACAGAAAGCTGCAGTCATGTCGGACAGTTTTCAGCAAAGATGCTCTATATCCAGCAGCCTTCAAAGAATGCACAAGGAGTCACAGAAATGTTTACAACCTGTTAGATCAATCTGTAGGCTTCCTGTAAAATTTGCAGACCACGTAGCCTATTACTATCATTTTTATCAACTACACAAGATTTGTTAACAGATTAAACCTTCATTGCACAACATGAGGCTAGCCTAGAAAAGCAGTAGAAAAATGTGGTCTTTGTGGTTGAAACTAAGAGCCAATCATCTCTTTGATAAGGCTGACGTGTGTATGATGTCAGAGCAAGTTGGGATCAACTTGGACAGATATCTAACCTGCATGCATTGTACTGCAACTGGTTGTGATCGATTCTGCTCAGGCCTAGCTCACGTCGAACAAGCCAGTAAGAAGAGTTTCTCCTCATAGTAAGAAACTGAGCAATACATGGTGTCATGGTGGCAACAATATGCTGCCATAGTTCACCACTCCTGCATGCGCACACGCAAATTTATTGACAATTTTGGCTGAATATGATCTCTCTGTAACTCACTGTAAATGTCTCAGAGATTTGAAGTTCACTCAGTAGTTGAAACAATAGTCTACGGCCATGCCAACTGCTCTGTAAAGCTTGGCACATCAGTGCTTTGTGCTAGATGCTAATGTCAGCATGCTAACATTGTCTGATCCACAATGCTACCACATTGATATTTATCAGGTATAATGTTGACCATCTTAGTTTAGCATGATAGCACACTACACGCAGCTCCAAACAGCAGACAGACATACTCAAACAGCTGGTGAACATAGCGGAGCATTTAGCTGCTAAAGAGAGAGATGTTTGCCTCAGGAGTTGGTAGAGACCAAACTAGCCAAGTTAGTCAGGGGACCAGAAACACAACGCCATTGTCATATTACTGTAAAAGGTGATAATATGTCAATGTTGTGCTCTAAACTTGTTTCTGCTGCCCCCAAGTGGCTGCAATTAATTACTGAAAGTTTAAGTAAATGTCTTTTCGAAAGTCTTGTGTGTAAAACCTTAATCTGCCAAGTAACTATAGATAAATATATTTAATATTTAAATAAATGTAGCTGAATAAAATGTAGGCTATGTTTCTCTCTGAAACGTACTGTAATAGGCTACAGGTGTAGTAGCATAAGCAAACTGTACTTAAGTGGAATAGCTGTTTCTTTCCACCACAGATATACTGGATATCATATATACATATATATTGTCTGCTTTAGTCTGGACAAGTTTTCCCCTCTTTTTTCTCCAAAAAACCTGAAACAAACAAAAAAACATCAAGCGACAGAGTGACATTACAATCCCTAGAGCCAAAAGAAAAGTAAAACATACCTTGAAGAATTCGTATAAACAACATGACTGATTAATTGAGTGCAGACCCATATTTTTGTTCCAAAATGAAGGATTACTCTGCTCTCTGGAAATCATTACTATGTAAAGCATGGACCCCTGTAACTAATATTATAACTAAGATCTGTTGTGCAAACTTACCCTGTTAAGTCAGGAACAGGCCCCAGGATCTGCACCTGCAGCTGGGGTGAAGCAGAGTGACGCACTGGTTGAAGGGGGGTTCCGGGTCATGCACTGCACTGAGAGCTTTGCTTTGCACGACTTGCAGCGACTTTGACGTCTGTGAAGAGTTGAAAGACGAGTGATGTTAGAATCATTGCATGTTTGTGGCTGTTGGAGACTGTGAGCGTGGTGAAGCAGCAGATGGAGGATAATGAAAAGAGGACAGACTCTATGAGGCTCCTGAACAGGCGGAGCAGTCTATCGGCTACAGAAGGGACCTTGAGTTTACAGACGACAAAGAGCTTCTGCTGGCAGAGTTTATAGGTGGTGTTCAGTTTATCATCAATTATATTTTGACAATGTTTGAAGCTCTCCACCATTTCAACTGTCCTGCTGGTGATTATAGTGGAGCTGTGTGAGGGTCAAGGCATGTTGGGAGAGCTAAAAAGCAGTTCTTGATTGTTTTAGAGTCTTTCAGGCACAGGCACAGCAGCTGTCTGCACACGCCTTGTGAGATGAAACTGAAATGAAAATGGTAATGGGCCACAATAGACTGTTGTTGCATTTCCTACACAGAATTTAAAAAAATACTAACTGTAATAACCCTATTAGTTTTAATTTTCTATTTTACAGTTTAAGACTTGGAAATAAATCCATGTAGGCCACAGTATGTAATGATATGATGATAAAGCATTTGCTGTATATTGTTGCTGCCTCGTAAAAATAAATAAATAAATACATAAAATTAAAATTTGATTTGGATTTTTTTTTTTTTCTTTTGTGATAAACAGGTTTGTGTGTTTCTTTATGGGTGAGTAATGTTTTTTTGTTCCCAGGCTAAATATATCCCACTGGATTACCTGAAAAATGCAGTCTCGTAAAATTTGTATAGATGTTCATGGTCCCAAGAGGATGAACCAAATACTTTTTCTATTGCACCACCATGAGGATGACCTATGTAGCTTTGAGGGAAATGTCCTGACAATGACTGGATGGATTGTGATGAAATCTGATATAGATATTTATGTCCCTCTTAGGATGAATTGTAATGACTTCCTCTTACTTCTCATCTATGGCCATCATCAGGTCAAAGTTTTACTTTGTCCAATATTTTTGGTTAATGACCGAGGAGCAACCTCTTGGGTTGAAAAATGAAGCCAAAGCGGAAGTGCCAAAAAACTGCAGTTCTGTAAATGGCCACTTGAGGTTGGCTCCAAGAGTGAGTCAATCCCCATAGACCCCCATGTTAAAATGCCCAACTTTACAGAGGAAATAAACATGATTACAGCCTGGTACAAAAAAAGGATGGGGGAAAGAATTTTTATATAACTCACATATAACTTACATTTAAATAGAGCTTATTAAAGTTACACACATTTAAGAGCGGGGCTGCTTGAGTGACTGGCTGTCTTTGAGGTGCTGCTACAGTCTGAGTCACATCCACCCCTCACTCTTTTTACAGCTCACCCTCTTGTCCAAATATGGTCACTACTGGCTCCAAAAAACCAACATGGCGAGTCCACAAACCAATGGTTGACGTCACGGTAGCTACGTCTATAATTTTATACAGTCTTTGTTTATGACCAAATACCTGCACAACTAATGACATCCCCATTAGTCTCTGCTCCACTTTGTGTTTAGTGCTAATTAGCACATGTTGGCATGGTAACGCTAAAATAAGATGGGTACCATGGTAGCCTATACCTTAATTAGCGCCCGAGTGCCGACCTGTGTGAATACTCTATTGAAACCGAAGGCATTATTTTACTATTATCACTAACTAAATCCTAAGTAACTGAATTATACGTGTAGCATCATCATTTCAGATCTCTTCCTCTCCCTTTCTCTGGCCTTGTGTTGTCCACATGAGTAAGTTACCATCCTCTTGAGGTGAGACCAGAAACTGTAATTATTACTTAGCATACTAATCCAAAAGCTCCATGCATATAACCAATCACGTCTTTTTCCCACAGTGCCCACAGAGGACACCACCAAAAGAACACCGCTAGTTTCACTGGCACTCATTAATCAGCCTCCTTGTCTAACCAGCTACAAAAAAGAGGGAATTTTAAGCAGATTCTTTAATGTACACTCAGATCAAGTCATCAATCACAGCGTAATACAAGGTTGTAGGATAGGGGACGTGCCTAATGGCAAGATCTAACCGTGGCCATTACCTGAAAAGGTTTTATTATTTTGCTATCTCAGTTTCAAGCATGATGGATGAACGAGGTGGGCAGTCATTTGCCGGACCTGACTACAGCTGGCGTCTCTCTCTTTGATCTGTGCCGGGGCCCAGGACATTGTCAAAGATCTTAAGCTCCTTTGATGGATGAGGGAACTTTTCCTGCTTTGTTTCTGGGCCGAATAATGACTTTCTGTGTCCGTCCTCTTGTCTAGAAACAAGGCTGGAGGTCAGAAGAGAAATGCTGCTTGGCAACATAATAAATGGGTGAGAAGATAGACTGTGAAAGCAGAGAGATTTCTGGCCGCTGCTATGCACCAGAAGGCACTAACAAAACATTACATCACTCATAATGTCTGGTCTTGTGATCCAACTCAAATAAGTCTTGAGTAAGTGGTTTACATAAACCTTGTAAAGCATTTGTAGTTAAATCAGTATGGAGTTGTTTTACATGAAAGTTATAATTTTGATGCTGGTAGATAAAATTGCCTCAGGACAAGAGGGCTTCTTGGTTTCTCTCGCCACCAGGTGGGGATGTTGTTCATAAAGTATCAGGGAAGGTTACATTACAATACACTTAGCAAATGATTGAAAAGGAGAAAATATCCATTTCCCCCAAATGTTCATTTGACACTCTTTGATTCTGTGTCCACTGAATTGTTAATTATTGGTAAGTAATCAGAGTAAATGGGTAGACACATGATGTTGATGAGAGTATAGTGTGTGCATCCTTCTGTGTTATGCCTCTGTTTGCTTTTGGCTACATGAATGAAATCCAGCTCTGAGTCTGTGCGCTGCTGATGTCACCGATGCCAAGCATCTTAAAGGAATGTCACAGAAATAGATGAATCATTGGGGCCATAGGGCTCATTCGATACAGACACAAACAGAGTCTGAATCTGGAACACATCCTTGATCTAATTAATTTAAGAAATAGTTTAAATATAGCAAAGAGTTCTCACATGTTCTCCAGGTATGTGGTGCTGATAAAGTGATGATGCAGCAGCAACCATGAACATCCTGATCTGCTCTAGTCCATTTCATTTGATGTTTTTAAAAGGCACACATCAAACGGTACTCTGCAGCCTATATGCGACTGCCAAAGATTAAAAGGGGAGTGCTTTTTTTTTCAATATAAATAAATATTTTTTTTTTAGATTTTTGGCAATAACCTTAATAAGTTGGCTTTAGAACTGCAGCCCATTAGAGAGATCTTTAATGAGGACACTTAGCATGGACGTCCCTGGACCAAAGAGGGGAAATCTTTATTTTGAATGATTCAGTTATTATTTATTTTTCAAAACAGGTTACAGTCTAATATTCATGATATTCAGTATAGACTGTTCCCTACCCACAATAAATGTATGTAAGGGAGGATAAATAGATCTCTGTATGTCCCAGTGCGAGTGGGACAACAGGGATAGTAAAGGTTTACAAAAGCACGCACATCCAGACAATACATACCAGGTGCTGGACAGGGGAACATGTAGAAGACGGAATGATAAAGTCTGCACACTAGTTAATGCTCCCATGAATGTTTTTTTAATTACCACTGAGGTGCCTCTCTTTTCCCATCTACAATGGGGATAGGACCCAGGAACCATGAGGGCTGTAAGGGTGACATAATCCTAACAAACAACAAACAAATCCAAAGGGGGACGACAGGAAATCCAAATTCCAAAAGATCAGGCAACTAACAAGATCCAGATTTCATGTAACAGATAACTGGTGACAGAATAGGGTATAAAGTGCATGGAAAGTTCAATGGACCAGCAAGGAGTGAGTGGAAAAGGGATGATTAAATATCTGCAGTGCTGAACAGGTGATTGGGGAAGGTTAGGTGACTGGGAGAGGAGGGAGAGGGGTTATTGCAAGGCAGGAGGGAGCGGCTGATATGAGAGTGAGGTGACTGGGAGGAAAAGTCAGAGAGCATCTGTTGGACAGGAAGAGAATAGCAGTAGATGGGTCTGAGGAAGTTTCCTTTGCTTGATAACAGATCTGATTCCATGATTTTAATGAAATTTTGTATGTTCATAGTCATCAGAGGATAATTTTCAATGTTTTTGGTGACAACCTGACACAATTGCCCTTGAGCAACAATTTGGTCCATAACAAACTGAAACCATCTGGTTTCCTGCAGGGGTGTAATCAACCATCCAATATCATTGATGCAAAGTGAAAACATTAATACATATTGTCATCTTTAAGATACACCTTTGAAGTTCCCATGGCAGACCTCCTTCCTAGACATTCAAACAGGGCTAGCAGCTTATAGCACCAAGCAGATAATGGTAACCAGCCAAGGAAAAGATAATGAGGATATTTACAAATATAATCTCATATCAATCAAAGGCCCCCGAATTGAATCGAATCAAAATTGTATGGCAAACTCTGTGATAACAGTAAATATTGTATTGCAACCAAAAAAATGATATATCAGATTGTGATTAAACTTGTGATTTACACCCCTAGTTTCCAGTTAAACTGAATATACCATCAGACCAGAACTTCTACGTCTATGCAAAAATAACAAAAATTGTTAATTGGCCTTTTCATTTAAAGGGACAGTCCACCCCAAAATTAAAGATACATATTTTTCCTCTTACCTTTAGTGCTATTTATCAATCTAGATTGTTTTGGTGTGATTTGCAGAGTGTTGGAGATATTGACTGTAGAGATGTCTGCCTAATGATGTCAAAGCACCATAAAAACAAACAATTCAACAGCAATGTCTCTTTCCAGACATCATGACCTGGTTACTCAAGATAATCCACAGACCTTGTTGTGAGCAGTTTCATATAGGCACTATTTTCTTTCTATCAAGCCACACCCACCAACCATAACATCACACAGAATTAGCGTCCTCCTCAGCTGAGCTGTAACCATGGACTATGAAAATAATAGGCTGTAACGTTAGCTAGCTCAGTGGTGCTAAGTGAGCTAGCAGTAGATGAATTTTTCCTTTCACATGATGATACAGTTGCTGGATGTAGTTCAGTAGAGAGAAAATAGTTACTACATAAAACAATGAGCAACATGCTGTGTGGATTATCTTGAGTAACCGGGTCATAATTTCTGGAAAGAGACATTGCTCTTGAGTTTTTCCAAATGTGTGTTTTTTTGTGCTTTGAGCACCACAAGCTGAGTGCCATCTAGTTCAATTATATCTGAAAGAATGCAGACTACAGCTGATATCTCCAACATTCAACAACTCACACAAAAACAATCTAGACTGACAAATAGCACTACAGGTAAGAGGGAAAATATGTATTTTTGATTTTGGGGTTAACTGAGGTTAAAAATGAATCTACTACTTGCAAAATAAAAATGCTATGTTTGACTATTACTGCAAATCAATTGAGCAGACATTTATATTGGAAGAGTTGCTTCAGCTATTTACTCTGTCTTACAGGAATGTGAATGAGTCTGTACTTTAACACTGTACACTTACGATTAAGTCACATATGCAAAATAGTTAATCAAGCTTTTGGTTTGTATTCATCAAAAAGGTTTTTTATTTACGTGTGATTCTTTTTTGTTCTCCTAAAAAACAGTATAAATGTTTTATTTTAAAGGAATACTGTGTGAGATTCAGTGACATCTAGTGGTGAGGATTGCAGATTGCAGCCAGCTGTAATTTTCCCCGGCTAGAATTCCTTCAGTGTTCATTGTTCAGGAGGTTTTTATTGGACACAAATTGTCTTTTTCTCCCCAAAACAAATGGACCAGGTGATTAAAATCAGTAAGAACATCGAGTTCTTGCTGTCAATGCTGTCATTGCGGAGGGGAAGCTAACTACAGTGACTGGCCCTATCTAGAGACATTGTTTGGTTTGACTGTTCTGGGCTACTGTAGAAACATAGCGGTGCAACATGTCGATCTCCATAAATGAGGACCTGCTCCCTATGTAGATATAAACGGCTCATTCTAAGGTAATGAAAATACAACAGATCTTATTTTCAGGTTATTATAAACAAAATAAAGCATACTAATTATATAATATCCCATTTCTGCCAATATATCCCCCTTAATCTACACACTGGACCTTTAATTATGCTGCTAAATAAGTGGTTATATTATCAGAAATATTGTAATATCAAGTTGAGAGACAAAGACACTGACATTTAGTAGCCTTAACTGTGGGATACATTCAGGCCAAGTTGTTGGTCAAGTTGTTACTGACAACACTGAGGTCATCTTCTTAGTATTTTGTCTGGAAAATGGTGAGTTATTGCTCAAAGGGGTTGATTCATCAAATAAGTGGAGCTGGTTAGTGGCTGTGGTTTGTTCCTCCAGCAGGAGACTTCATTTATCTTCTGAGATAGTTATTTAGTTCATGACATAGGCAGGCACTCTGAACCAGTAACCCTTTGGAAACAACAAAATCCATGGATTAACAACATATTAACATCTGGAACTCATAACTCTGGACTTGATGACTTATTAGAAAGTGTGAAAGTATTTGTAATGAATGGCCAACATCTGTAACTGCTTTATTACCAAATCAAAAAGACAAACAGCAGCCAGAGGGAATCGTGAAATCCCAATTTATTTATTTAGGATCATTAAATTCACTAGTTTACACTCCATGAAGGGAGGATCTTTAAATAGAACTGACCTGACTTAAAGCTCTCAATAGATTATGTAAGATAATCAACAGTGAGAGAACATGTGCAGACTATGTGATATGAACATGGAACTTAAAGTGGTGTTTGTGTGTATGTCCAAACTGCATAAAAATGTATTTGTAAGTATAAGGCAAAGTTTCTTATCATCTTGTGGGTAACTTTTAGAGAATTAGAAATTAGTATTTTAAACTGAACAAAAACTGTTGGTCACTTCAGGGCACACACACACACACACACACACACACACACACACACACACACTGCTGTGTCACGCACCTTGTTGTCGGTGTGGCTTTTTACCTGCTGAGCTCTCGGCTTGTTTTGTTTACCTCTTCCCTCCTGACACGTGGGAAACGGAGGGGGGAGGAGGGGAGGATGGAGGGAGGGAGGGAGGGGAGGATTAGCGCAGCGTCGGTGCCTAATGTCCTTTTTAGACTACAACAAACACAAGAGTGATTGAGAGAAAAGCGAACAAGGCAGAAACCCATTTGCACCTGCTCGTCCTCGTCGGCCAGTGTCAGCATCTCTCCGAGCTCTCCATCTCTCCATCCATCCATCCAGACCCCGACGTCCAAGCATGTCTCTGTCCGGCTCGCAGACACCAGAGGACGGACTCTACGGTAAGTGATGGTGGTAAAGGGACCAGGCCGTTTGCTTCGCTGTTAGCATACCATAATATATGTGTATTTACCTTTACAGCCGTGACGTAATGCTTCATGCACACATCTAGCCATCAAACAGCTAACCGAGATCATTATTAAAGCGGCTGTGTGTGTGTGTGTGTGTGTGTGTGTGTGCACAGATCGGTTTAATTTCCCAATGCAAATATCAACAAAGTGTGTAAACAATGTGAGCAATGACCCCATTCATTCGCTCAGTGTGTCTCCAGGTATGCTGTCATCAGTGCAGACATGATACCAACAGCATGTCAGGATGACAGCAGGTGTGAGAGGATGCCACAGAGAGAACAAGGCACTGCCAGTTTCATAGCTGGCATTGTTGTTGCCACTGACACCGTCATTGTGTAAACGGATTCCCTGACTCACCTGTTTGTATCTCTGTAAGCCAATTAAGATGTGGAGATTTCCTGACGCTTATAGCTCCACTGTGCTGTTTGCACATTGCCTGGCACATAGGATGCTGGGTAAAACAAGGGAAACAATGTAACAGGGAGCAGGACAGTAAGGGACTGTGTGACAATTATAGGTGTATGAGCCTTGACTTTTTAAACGCAAAATAGGGTTATCAATTAGTCTAATACTGGAGTTTCTTATGTTGATATTTGGAGCACAATATCAACAATCAATCTCACTACAGATCCTGTAGATTATTATATTTATTTGAATTGTAATTAAGATACATAGGCCAATTTAAAGTTGTAAAATCAACTTGTCTTTGGTTGACAACTGTTATATAAGGGTGACAATCTTTCTAAATGACCTCAGATCTAGTCTGCTATTACTGTAAAACAATTTCTTTAATCAGCATGCACATGCACACTGATACCGATATACTGTGTCTGTACTAAGGTAGTATCGGCTGATTTATGTGGCCAATTTATCAACCTAGCTCTGATGTCGATATTTGTTTTGAACGACCCCCCTGGACTTAGAAACATTTGTGACGCCCAGTTTAGTAGTGTCAATAGAACAATATTTTTCTATACAGCCCAAATTCCACTTTAGGCACAGAATTAGCAATTATCCCCCAAAATAACAAATTCATTGTATGTACAGAAAATTGCAGCTGCTGAGCCGGTATTACCACTAGTCAAGTTTCCACACAAATGTGCCGCAAATTTCCAGATAACATGCAAAAGAAAATGTGAAATATTGTGAGTGTCCATCTACTACTGCTGTTAGGATTGTTAGAAGTTGGGCACATTGAGATAAAATGTCTGGTGCCATTAAATTACCGAAGAAGAAGGCACCATTTTTTTCTCTCCAATAATTCAACTTTTTTTTCCCCAGCATCTGCACTCAGATATTTTTATGTGCAAATTAAAAATGTGTGTAAAAATGCATGGATGGAAGTACACTTACAGTACGATGTTTGTATGACACAATGCACCTTTTTGGTCCATGGTGCACACAAAACACATTTTTTTGGGTTGCAACATTTTTGATGTAACTACTCAGTCTTCTCTTTTTTTCAGGAAACATGCAAGAAAAAGGTGAAGTGAAATGAAATATAAATACAGGCAAAAAATACATAAAGACCCTCTCCTGCTGTCCCAAAACAATTTGCCTACTCTCCCTTCAGCTTAAAAAAAACACATAACCCTCCCCCCTTTTTGTCCCCCATGTCCCTTTCAATTCCTGTACAGTCCTGAAACTGGAAACAGACATTCATAGCTCAGCAAATAAAAAAATGAGCCAGTTGTACCACAGTTCATTGAGGCTTTTAGTATCCAGCTCTTGTCCACATTACATAAAGCTGATTTGGCTGTGGCACAGATGAATGTGTACAGGATTGCACCATAGAAACTGATTTAGTGTTGCAGAATGGCGACAGATAGATAAGTCAGGCAACGAGGCAGTTGTTATGTCATAACTCTGCTCTGTAAAAAAAAAACTAGGGCAATGGCACAGTTTTCCCACTCTGCCCTCCCCCCCCCACTCCCCTCCCTCCAGCTCTGTGCCCACTCTTGTCTCTACCCCCTCTGCTGCTGTTTGTGTGATTACAGAGTGTCAAAAACCCTGGTAAAGTGAGGATTAGAGCGATCAGATGAGAGGGGAAGGACACTTTGGTAGTCAGATGAGGTGTTGATATTTTGTAAACGCTGCCTGTGTCACCGAGGGACACAGGCAGCATGACAAGAGAAAAACAAGGGGAGGAAGGGAGAGGGTGGATGGCTAATCTCTAACAGAAATAAGATCTTACGTAAGCAAGCATGCTGTCAGCCTGAGTTAGCCCTGCCCTACTGTTTGGCTGTGGGTGTGTGCACGCCATACACACAGCTAAGCATGTGCGTGTGTGTACATGTGCAAATCTTTTCCCTGCTCATGCACCCAATGAACCAGTGCGTCCATTCATTCATGGGCTGTGTGTTTTCAGAGTTCATTGATAGGGAGAAACAGACTGTGTCTTTCACTGTTTGTCATGTCAGAACATCCGCAGTGCTGCTGATAAGTCACCATAATGTCAGTGCACAGCAGCACACACCTGTCTACTCCACACCAAAGGATATTTTAAAAGGAAAATATTCGGCTTATATAGTTTAAATAGGTATGGCAATATTAGATTTGTCTTGACAAAAATATTAATTGTATGGCTGAAAAACTGTTCCCAGCATGCATCATTTTGAGCCACAGAATAGGATTGGTTGGTTATTTGGAGATAACAAAAGCTGCAGTGCTCAGTAATTTAAAGACAAGTAAAAAACAATTGAAATGAGTTGCTATCGCAAACAAAAGCACCAATAATTTAAACGTTAAAAATTAAAAACGTGGGGAAAAAACAAACAAAATTCAATTAATCGCAAATTATTCAGAAACTGACATTAAAAGTAGGACTGTGTTCAAACTGAGAACAGACAAAATATTTCATCATTCAGAGAAATTTTAATGCAGTTTGATTTATTTATAAAAACATTTCACACATCAGACACAATTCTTCACACATATGAAACAAAACTAACAAATTTTACTGTTTTTTAATCACAATCTGGTCAGAATCATTGACACGGGCAGCAGCGTTTTGTCACATAACATTATTTTATCATATTTACGTACAGTGTAAAGGATTTAGGGGAATATATATATGCAGAAATTGAATATAATTAATTAAGTATGTTTTGTTTAGTATACAATCACCTGAAAATAAGAATCGTTGTGTTTTCGTTTCCTTAGAATGAGCTGTTTATACTTACATAGGGAGTGGGTCCTCATCCATGGACTCCTCCATGTTGCACCGCCATGTTTCTACGGTAGCCCAAAATGGACAAACCACACATTGGCTCTAGATTGGACCATTTATGTTTCTGAGTTGGCCACTGTACTTTGCAGCCCCTCTGTGACAAGCAGCATTGTAAAAACACAATTTTTTTAATTCAAAACCAATAAAACCCTTTTTTTTTTAACTGAGTCCATTTGTTTTGGAGAGGAAGAGACCTCTGCAGATAACTCAGTGCCTGGTAAAAACCTCCTCAAAGCCTGGATCTTAAGTTATCAGAGAAAAAAGGTGAGCACACATGACCAGTTGCTGGGCTAGCGGCCCGTCTCCCGACATGGCAAGCAGCGTCGGAGAAGCACTGATTTGTAACGTGAAACTGCTTTAATCTGCACCAGTTTAAATCACTGGGTTTGTTTGTTTTGGAGAGGAGGAGAGCTCTGTGGATAATTCGGCTCATGGTAAAAACCTGAACAATAAACACAGATGGAACACTAACTGGGAGTTCACGCTTGGCACATGGGAGAAGTTTCAGCTGATTACAATCTGCATTCTTCACTGCTATATGACACTAAATCCTACACACTGCTCCTTTTAAGAGGAACACCACTTAAATAAGAAGTCCAATATGTTATTTCTATGGCGTAGGAAAATTCAATTATTATTTGTGATCATGAGCTACTCTGTCTCAAAGCCAGAAACCAGAGAAGTAAGTCTCAAACTTGTTATGTCATAGAGTATAAAGTCTGGGGCTGCCCCATAGACTATAATTGGGACCCTGATTCTCTTTGTGTTCTTTTTTAAACCCATATGAGCTTTATGCTGTTGTAGTGTTCTCTGTTCTCTGTGACAGATGTGTATTGATAAGGGTTTTTTAGCATGCTTTGTAAATTTGACTCAATGTAAACACTATATTTTAAGGCTATAGATTTGTTTACTTCCCTCACCATGTCTCCTGTCTGGCTCATTGCAGTCTAACATATGTGCACAAGGCCCCAGCATTGTCTGCTGCCTTGCTTACTGCCTGAGCATCATTACAAACTCTGCTGCTCTTATTGTTTCCTCATCAGGCTCCTGGGTCGAGCTGGAGGAGCTGATTGCAGCCGTGAGCCGCAGGGAGAGTCTGACAGGGCCACAGGACAGCATCTCCTCTGCCCTGCAGGGGGAGCTGGAGAGGATCCTTCTGGAGGCACAGCTGGAGTGTGAGAGGAGTAGAGACAGGTAATGGTGCTGTTTGTGTGTGTTTTATTTGTTGTGTTTTGTTTGGGGGGTTGAGCTGCACAGCGAGGTGTAAGAATAATTTGCACAGTAATGAGTTTCATTCTGTGCTCAGTGGAACTTTGCTTGTTTTTCACAACATGTGTTTACTTTGTCTGTTTGTTTTAACAGAAATGTAGAGTTGGTAAATTGCAGTCTGTCATATCTCGATACTAAACCCACATTTAAAATGTCTGTTTGTTGTCCGCAGTCCTCCGCAGGCGGGGACTCCACAGTCCACTGGTTCCCCAAGACCCACTAGTGAGCAGGACAGTGACTGTATCACCATACAGGTCAGATAACTTCATCCTTCTTTTTGTAATCTTTAATGCAAAACATAAATCTGAAAAATACACAGACATCTCATTTTGTTATTTTACATTATTGCTGACCATTCACCAAAGCACAGAGAGGCTTTTTATACTAATTTCATACTTTCCAGCCACTCATTTCCATTTATTTTAGCACCGTCTTAAATCAGCATGCAGAGGCATTAAACTTGCTTGAGATAGATCACCTATGTCATGGAAGTTGTTCTGTTTTATTGAACTGTATTAAAGCTGTCTTACTAAGAACGGTATGTTAGCGATTCCCTCCGAAGATTTACAAGGCATATGTTAAAGCTGGAAGAATATCAGGAGGATATCACATTCGGGCGCGTACATGTGCTGAGATCTGCAGGTTAACGTCATTGTCTCTGTCCTGATTTTCTCGTCTCTGTCTACTCTCCTTCCTCTTGTTTTTCTACTGTTGCTCATCATCTGATCCCATATGCAGGAGGAAGCTGAGCGGCGGGCGGACACTGACTGGGTGTGGGACTGGTCCAGTAGACCCGAAAATATGCCCCCAAAGTAAGACTAGATCCTTTAGAGTGATTTAATATGTTTTCTTTTCTTTTTTATTATACTTTTTTTATTTATTTATTTTTCAAAAAATGTCCTCATCCCTATGTCGTTAAAGTAGTTGTAGGTACTTGTGTAGATGTATAGGTGTTTAACAGTTTCAAATGAATAGTGTTTTCTTGTCGAGAGTTAGACAGGAAGTTAATTTCTGTGAGCTGAAGGCAGGAGGTGATTAGCGTAGCTTAGCATAAAGATAAAAGCAGGGGAAAACAGCTAGCCTAGCTCTCTCTTAAGTTCAAAACATTGCTTACCAGCACCTCTAAAGCTCTTTAAATACACTTTGTATTTAGTTTGTTAAATCTATACAAAAAATAGAAATATAAAAACAACAATTTTGTGGTTTTGTGGGGAGTTTTGTGCTGTAACAGTAAATCTTGTCGTTAACATGAAGAATACTGGCCATTGTTCCAACGGCCCGAAATTCCAAAGCCTCGCTAGTCTGAAAAATGTACCATTGGACCGAAAGTCCACTTCTCCAACAACCTGTTGTCCCAGTTCTCCGAAAATACAGACTCCCTACAGTTAGACAATCCAAGTGCTAAAAAAAATGTTTGCATTATAAGTTTCTCTAAAACACAGATACATTACATTTGTCAATAACACTGTGGTGAATACATGGTTGGTTTTAGACACAAAAAACACTTTGTTATGGTTAGGAAAATACTATGTTGGGCCCAAATACCTATCTTTGGTGGCACAAAAGTTGCTGGAAAAGCAGGGACGCTTCGGTGAGAAACACCCAGTATCGGTGGCTCAAATACCACTGAAAAATGCTGCAAAGGGTGGCTCAAACGTTGCTGGGAAACTGAAACTAACTACCTTTGTCTTTATTACGTTTGGCACTAGTTGAAAAATTAGCACAAATAAAAAATTGGGATCGAGTTGTCTAGTGCGTGTCTTCAGTTTGACTTTGACTGCATGTTCCAATGCTGTGTCTTAAATTATTTTTTATGGATTATACCTTTGAGTGTTGAGAAGCACATGAATCACTCTCATTTTTTATTTACACTGCCACACTTGACATTTAATCTCCTGCAATACAATAAGTCTATCTGACAGGTAGAAGCTCTTAATGGCCTCTCAGTACTGTGCTACCTTTCATGCATCCTCAGTCTTCTCTCTTGTGTTCTCATTATCTCTGTTTATTTTTCTGTCTTCCCTCTCCTTGCGTCTCTCATCCCTCTACTTTCTATGCAGAGAGTTTGTGTTTCAGCACCCGAAGCAGCAGGGCTCCCTCAGCGTGAGGAAGACGGAGGTGATGAAGAGAGGAATCTTCTCCTCTGATGTTCTCCTCATCCTTGTTCCCTCTCTGCTGGCTTCACACCTGCTCACACTTGGAGTCGGGTGAGACGCAGACACATACTTAAAGAAATACCTCACCCCTCAAACTGCCACTTGTATATCAATTACTCACCCTGTGTTTTGCTGATTTTGTGGAAATTTCTTTTGTTTTTCTTGCATGCCTCCACAGTGAATGAAGAATCCAAAAATGGAGAAAAATCCCGATGTATTGAGGTCATAGAGGTCCATGTTTGACAACAAAACAATATAAAAAATCTATTTACAACCTCTTATAAAACTTGTGCAGTATAACCAAAGTCTCATTTATCCAGTCGTATGCTCAGAACTTCCCAAACAGACAGACCTTTACTCTCTCCTCTCTCAAAGCCAGACTCCATTGACAAAACCAGTAATTTTACTTCACTGAACACAGGAGCTGCTGGTCTACCACTGCCTCGACTGGAAGCTGTTTGTGTTACTGTTTGACTTTGCTGAATCCAAACTAATGCAATAAATTAACACAGTAACACAAACAGTCTAACTGATTGAGGCAGCAGTAGACCAGCAGCTCCTGTGTTCAGTGAGTTAAAATTGCTGTTTTTGTCAGTGGAGTCTGGCTTTGAAGAGAGCATAGATAAGTTTCACTTCATGGTACACTTCCTCGTTGGAAAGTTCTTTCTATTTGGGAAGTACTGAGAAAAGAGTGGCTGAGTAAGACTTGGATTATACTGCACGAGTTGTGTGACAGTTTGTAAATGTATGTTTTGATGTGGTTTTGCTGATGTTAAATGTGGACCCCTTTTACTTCAATTCATCAAGAAATTTCTCTGTTTTTTGGATTCTTCGTTCACCATGGAGGCATGCAAGAAAAAAAAAGCTGTCTTTGTGAATTCAACATGACATTGGGGTGGATAATTGATATAGAAATAGTTACTTGGGTGGGTGAAGTATTCCTTTAAATTCAACAACAAATCCAAAGCTTGACAGGCCTGTTGAGGCAAGCTACAGTTGCTAAGCTATGATTGGACAACTGCTGTTGAGGGTGGGGTTTAACAAATTACAAACTACTGCTTTCTCTTTTTTTTAGGATCTACATAGGAAAGCGATTGGCTGCTTCCACAACTAGCACGCTGTGACGTCGGCCGCAGCCCAGTGCCCCCATTCGCTAACAGTCTGTCCAATAAGGTCAGACTGTTACTGCACTAATTTGCCTCCTTCCTTCTCCTTCGTCATTGGGCAACCTTAGGACCCTGCCTGTCTGTACCTCTGTCTCTCTGTTCATCTGTCTACCCAGCAGCACTCTGCCAGTCTGTCTCTCTGTCAGTCTGCGCATGTCGTAGGGCCCTGAGAGCGGACGGATGCCGACCAATGAGTCAGACTGAGGTCACTTTTACTCCCCCGGAGAGTAACACTGATCTCAACCAGCTAAAGCATAATCAGAGAGGAGAGATTGCCCAGATACAAGAGAAAGGAGCGAAAGAGAGTTTTACCCAGCTAGAACAATAAATCCCTTTGATAGGAGGAGATGAAAACGGTTATTTGGGAACAGTGTGTTCGGATGAAATGAGAAAGATAATATGTTGTAGCCTTTCGCCCAACCTTTGAAAAAGCAAAATGTCTGTCATTTGTCAAAAGTAATGACCCTCTGTAACACTGAGCTGCTGAAAGTGGTTCTTGGGTTTTTTTTCTGCTCTGATGGTGTATCTAACGTAGAGAGTTTTAGTTGGCTGAGTGAATGTAGAAGTGGCTCTGGTTGTGCTTTTTGTCCCGTAAACCAATTAAATATTTGACGTCCGACAAAGACAATCATGATCCCATTAAACTTCACTCCTCAAAACCTTAATGTGCCTCTTGGGTCTTTTATTGTTCTCCTCCAGTCTCATCTTGG
The DNA here is from genome assembly GCF_006386435.1 of Epinephelus moara. Taxonomy (NCBI): domain Eukaryota; kingdom Metazoa; phylum Chordata; class Actinopteri; order Perciformes; family Serranidae; genus Epinephelus; species Epinephelus moara. The sequence goes on from NC_065514.1 coordinate 26,412,947, forward strand.
CAGTGTTTGTTGAACACATGTTCGTCTGGTTTAATAAATGCAGGGAAAGTGAAGCCGGCAAAGCACCAAGGTTTACTTAATTAAGCCTGGACCAGTGATTAATACTGTGTGTAGACAATGTATTTTTATTTTTTTGTCTGGAGATTATTTGTATCACACAGACAACTTAGAGGAAAAACTTTGACTGTGTTGTTGACAACCTGCAAATGAATCACAACATCTGTTTAAAATTTGCCCTTTCCCATATGGGGTAAATCACTGAAAATCACTCTGTTGATTCCTCCTGATAAGCTCTTTGATGTCTGTTTCACTATTCTTTTTTTATACCTGATCTCTACCAGCGATGTCTCTTCCTCTTGCAGAAATGTTATGACATCACACCAGCCTGTCTCTTTCCATCTGCCTTTGTCATTCCTTACCTCACGTAAGGATTTTCTTTCTCTTTTTTTTAACAAGCTCCTGCTTTGACCAGTCAAGGATTTGACATTTTATTGCTTTCCCATAAACCGGAAAGCCGTTTCCTCTTAACATCTCATGAAAATAGCTGGCCTGGATCTAGAACGGATGGTCTGAGAAACACACTGGTTATTTGCCATGCTGCCTTGAACGTAAACGCACCCATTTGTTGTCCGGCTCGACCAAACCCAACGAGTTTATCAGCCATTAGCGGAGTGTTTGATGTGAGAGGTCCTGCTGAGCTCGTTAAGCTACTTCTAGACACACCAAGCTGACGATGCAACAACAAGCCTGTGTTGGCAGAGCACAAAAGCACCTGGTTTCCATTCACACGTTACACACCCACATGCAAACTATGCCTAGTTACTAGTACATGTTTTGGCAACACTTTTACACAACAAGGAGCAACAGGAAGTACTGTGTCGGTGGGCGAAATATTTATATGTGCTTAGGAATTGCCCATTCGTCAGCCTCGACTGCCATTAATCTCATTACGTCTTGCAATGTTGAAAATAAAGTTCCAGTAAAATAGTTAATTGCAGTGTATTATGTCTTTCATAGTTTTGGACAGTTTTCCAATTGGTAGCATTAACATTTTCAACATTCCCATGAACACAAAAAAAACATGTTATTACTCATTTAGTCCATTATACATTTGAATTTCTTTAACAAAAGCTATGACGAAAAATATTCCTGGATGACCTTTTTTCACAACAAACACTAAACAACACATACCTTTTAAAAGAAAAACTATGATGAAACACAACCACCCAAAAAGTGGATTAGGCTGCTTGACATATGCAGCATCTTGCATTTTAGTAACTAAAAGCAGTGGTGTGTAGGATTTAGGGGCATCTACTGGCAGAAATGCATTTTCATTAGTGTACAATCACCTGAAACTAAGAATTGTTGTGTTTTCATGAGCTCAGAATGACCTATTTATATCTACATTGGGAGCAGGTCCTTGTCCACAGTGTCCACCATGTTTCTACAGTAGCCCAGAATGGACAAACAAAACGGTGGCTATAGAGAAAGTCTTTCGCATTTTTACATTGAAGTGGCAGTACCTGAAGGCCACTGTAGGTTCTCCTACACAATTAGAAAGGGAGGGGTGAGGATAGGGGTATTCAGTATCTGCAACCTCACCGCTAGATGCCACTGAATCCTACACACTGCTCCTTAAATGTCGGTGCCAAGAGTGTTAGCTTAAATGATGCTAATGCTACATATAAAGTAATGGACATAGTTATGTGGTGACGTCACCCATTGGTTTTTAGCATCGAGTTTGGCATTTCAGCCATCGCTATCTTGTTTTTTTGGAGTCAGAAGTGACCATATTTGAACAAGAGCTTGGAGCTGTGAAAAAACATGAGGGGTATCTGACCCATAGACTGTAGAGATGCTTAATGCTCACTCAAGGCAGCCCTCCCACACCCCAAAATATGTGTAACTTTACACCTTAAAAAACATAACCAGGTGAGATATATGAATATATGATTAATACGTGCATGTAGAAATTAGCTATAAAAGTTTTTGTACCAATCCAAAAGCGGAGAAATTTCTTGATGAATTGCAGTAAAAGGGGTCCGCATTTAACAACAGCAAAGCTATATCAAATATCCATTTACAAACTCTCACAACTCATGCAGTATAATCCAAGTCTTATTTAGCCACTTTTGTCTCAGTACTTCCCAAACAGACAGAACTTTCCCACAATGAACTGTACCAAGAAGTGAAACTTATCTATGCTCTCTTCAAAGCCAGACTCCACTGACAAAAACAGTCATTTTAACTCACTGAACATGGGACCTGCTGGTGTAGAGCTGCCACAATCAGTTGTTTTGTTTGTGTGACTTAGTCAATGTAATGTGTTAGTTTGAATTCAGCAAAGTCAAGCAGTAACACAAACAGCTAGTGACTGAGGCAGTGGTAGAGCAGCAGCTCCTGTGTTCAGCAAGGTAAAATTATTGTTTTTGTCAATGGAGTCTGGCTTTGAAGAGAGGAGAGAGTAAAGGTCTGTCTGTTTGGGAAGTACTGAGCATATGACTGGATAAATGAGATGTGGATTATACTGGCTGTAAAAGTGGTTATTTCTGCTGTTAAGTTTGGCATTTTAACACTGACTCACATTTGAAGCCAGACTCAAGTGGGCATTCAAGGAACTGCAGTTTTTGGCACTTCCACATTGGCCTCATTTTTCAGTCCCGGATGTTGTCCATTGATGAAAACACAGAAGCCACCACTCAGAAGGTAAGGTCATGTTTCTTTATCTCCAAACACCACCTGTAACCATGGTAGCTGTAAACAAAGAACTGTAGACGTTATATTGTGTTCACACCAAATGCGGTGTGAATGTCCACGTTGTATTACTCACGTGAGTTTGGACACTAGAATATTTTGTGTTGACTTGCTTCATACATGTGAATAACTCACAGCCTACACATGTGAAATTGCTTTATGGATGAATGAACTTCTGCCGCTACATCCTCGGCGTCATACGTTTCAATGCTGATTGGCTATCATGTCAGGAATTGGTCGCTGAAGTTCAGATTTTTCAACTTTCTCAGATAAGTGTAGGATGTGAAATTGCGCTACTTGCTTCATTCGTGCTGCTTAATTTGTGTATTTCGCGTCATTTATGTCACGTCCATCGCAATGCCCAGCGGGAATTCGTGTCTAGTCACGTCATTACATAAACTTTACACGTAATGCACTCATGCGAATGTTTTATTCAAGCCTGGTGTGAACACCACAGTGTTTATTGACTAAAATACACCAAAAAAATCAGTTCAGATTGTTATTATATGTTTCTGACAACATTATGGATTGGATCCCTACAGAGACAGACCTTTTTGTTAAAGAGTAAGGTCCTTTTTGTTCAACCAGAAACAGCCCCAAAATCACCATCACCACACCCACCGGACTCCGTTTCAGTAAACAATAATTTAAGCATTCATAGAGCCAGCATTGCAGCCTGTTTCACAGCGGTCTCGTTCAATACTAGGTAATTGTTGTCTCCATTTGTCACTGAGACACAAAAACATGGGGAAATAGGATTCAGGTTGAAAAATACCAAAGTTACCCTTTAAGCTATGAGTTTTAGCTGGTGGATTGTCCCTCACTCAACCCCCCCAAAATCCTCAGCCTGGGTCAAACAGACAGTCACAGGTGGCACAGGCTGTTGTAAATCACCATGTTCTCACACAGTTATATCCCCTGTTGCTGTGAACCTTAGTGACTTTTTCATAGCAGGGAACTGTGTTAAGATCCGTTGACCCTGTAATATCTTCCCTGAAAAATGGGGACAATTACTACGGTGAACAAGCCTTAAATGCCACATGTGATCTTTCCGAGCATAAAAACAAATAGCAGACTTTCAGGATACATGTGAAATAGGGTAGTCAGCAGGAGTCTGAGCATTTGGTGTTACGAAAGAACTTGTAACTGTTCAAGGTAGAGGACACTGAGACCGAGACAAAATGTGGAATAAATCTGTTCATTTCCTGAACTCCACTTTAGGGATCGGACATCTGTCTCTCTGGGAAATACATTATCTTCCTGCTCCTATACTGCTAGACAGGAAATAGAGAGTACAGTTTCAAAGAGTTTGGATGTAACAAAGAAGTTCAGTTAAATTGGCATGGCGTCCGCGCCTTAACATTCAAACAAGGTCACTAATTTGAGCCTTCATCTCAAGTAACTTCACTTTACCATATGTGCATATGGCCCACTTCCCCCTCGTGAACCATTCATTATGAGGAATAGTAGGTTATAATTCCACATAACAAAATGATGTACTCCCACTCAAATATCAGACACATAATAACGCTTACCAACCCAGCACACTCCTACACGAGTAAAAAACTTTTTTGTTCTTAAATAGTAGCGCTCATGCACAATAAATACATTCATCCCTAATAGTTCCTGTTTGCTTTGATGAATACAGAATTAATGTTTGTGGGAGGAGATCAGTGCGTCTCTTCAGATGGGATTTGACATTCAATATGCACAATGAATGCCCTGCCGGAAGCATTTTCAGACAGAGATTTTTGCATTTTTCATAGTCTCTGTCACTCTTGAGAACACTGCAGTAATTTGACTGTGACTAAACAAATGACCCAGTGTGCTCTCCCACTATGTGCCGTTTCCCACCGTATGGCCGACCTTTCTAGTCCAGACACGCTTGGTCTCAACGTGCCAGAACTATGAAGGATTAATGAGAGCACCTGGAATAGGACTCAATGGAACACAATGCAGCGCTGTTCGCGCTGTGTAAATAAGCAGCTCAATATGGCGTAGGTGTGTTTTGTCCTCACATCCTGAAGCAATTGTTTGATACATGTTTTTCTATGTAGAATCCCTGTTGTTGTTGAGCTGAGTAAAATGGGACATTCAGTATTTTTGAAGAGTACGTAGGATTATGATAGAGGAGGAGGAGGAGGAGGAGGAGGAGGAGGAGGAGGAGAGGAAACAAGGCTAAAGCTGCCAGTATGCTTCATCAGAACTGGTTGTCGGATGGTCGACCAGCTTTGGAAACTCACACCTCTCCAACATTAGAATTTGGGGAACTGTGTCAGACAATGTCTGCAACTTTCCGAGAAAATCCGTCATTCACACCCACTTCATACGTAACTGGCCACCTGGCTTTGAACTTCTGTTTCTAACTGGCTTTTATCATTCTTGACACAGCTTACTGGCAGACAGCTATTCACCTTCAAGAACAACTATAAACACATTTGATTTCCAATGTGGTCGCACAACACCTAATACAAATCAGGTCTTTTCGACCATGACCCCAAGACTCCACAGCCATGCTAGTTATTTTTTAAGGCAGTACTTGAGCACAGCAGTGCTTTCAGCTAAAAGCTAATGTCAGCAGTGTTGTGTACGCTCAGCTAGCTCAAAGTTCAGTTCACACAGATTGAAATAAACAAGGTCATGTTTATAGTTCACAATTTGAATTTTGAACAAATTCACAGTCTTATGAAATGAACTTCTTTACATTCATTTCTTCCATTTTTTTGTTCTAAATAAAATAAAACCCCATCACCCCCAAACCCCTCATTCACTCCCAGATATTTGCCCAGACTGGTTGGATGCTTCAACTCCACATACAACAGTTCGTATGATATTCTACAATTTAGTGCCCCACAAATTACATTACATAGTGGTGTAGTTGTAGTTGATGATGTGGGTGTACTACTTGATGGGTCGATGGGTAGGTTACCAAGGAGGAAGTCGGTATACTCTCCTATATTCCAATAGCTAATAGGTTGGTATACTGTAAATGGCCAGAAAAAGAGGTACCTGCGTATACCTTCCACTATGTAACTAAATGTCACAAAAATGACTCAGAGTTCTTTCAAAGATGACAAGGCTCCGAACACCAGTGTCCAGGGGGAAGTCCTGTATTTTGTGGCTCATCCATCACCCCAAACTGCCTCCTTACTGAACTGATTCCTTTTTTATTCTTTACTCCCTTCAGCACATTAGTCACGTGATTGCAGCCCTCCCAAAAATGTGGATTATGTGCAAATTACTGGCTCAGGCTTATGTAGAATATGTGCTAATTTTGGTTCATTATCTTTCATAGAAAAATGTATTAACAGTCCATGAGAACAGCCTGCTCAACTTGATGTGTCCTTTCAAATTTGTCAATGATGTGGCTGACTTGTGTATTTTTTAGATGCCGCAGACACAATTTGCATAAAAATGTGACAAATCTGTGCTAATTTGTTCATAAAACTCCTTAAATTATTCATATGGACTGGTTTCTACAGCACCAGTAGCTGCTTTTTCTGAACTGCCAGTTGCGCTAGCTATGCCAGTGTTGTCGAAGTCTGTTCCCCCGTCAAATAATGTTTCCCTCCTGTAAAAGTGTATAGCACCCCCCACTGTGTTCAGGTAAAGGAAAACACATACTGACAGGGAGACAATCTTTGTCACAACACCAGCATGCCGGGTGCCATAAATCCTCAGGAAACACAGTGTGTGATGTTTCTAACTGTCACGAGAATGAACAATGATCATGTTCATGTTCATTAACTGTAAACGGATCTGTTCAGTTCATGGTTCACCAAAAACATATGCGTGTTCATACAAAACACTGCATACCTCTTTGTTTTAGCAGGCTAACATTTGCTGTAGCATTAAACACAATGTGAGGCTTAGAGGAATCTTATTAGATTTGTAGGTATTAAGTCATGAACCAAAGTATTGGAAGAATTTGAAAAATATGGGATTACCAAAGTTATTTCTATTCATCCTGAGGGAAACATGAATGTCTCTACCAAATTTTGTGGAAGTCCATCCAAAACTTGTCAAGACCTGTCACATAAATCCTCCTTCTTACACAAGAGGAAAAGTCAGGGGATCACTAAAGTTATTAGGATTCAACCTCTTGGGAACATGAATGACAATCCAGCTAATAGCTGTTGAGATATTTCAGTCTGGATCCAAGTGGTGATGTGACGTTGCCTTCCCTAGAGCCATTCTGCTAGTGTGGCTAAAAAAGTAAAAGGAAAGACAGATCAGAAAAATAGGAAAAGGTAGCATTGGAGGCGTTGGTGTGAAAAACAAAGAGAGGAGAGATTTACAGAGCTGCGTGGCTGACTTGGTGTCAAGTATCTAGAGTGATGATTTACAGCAGTCTCCAACTACAGTATGAGGTGTGTAGGTGTAGGTGAGACATGCATGAGATGGAGTGAGTGTGAATGCATCCAGCCGGTGAGAGTGACTGAAGGAGCAGCTGGATATTCTGAGATGTTCTGAGAGTGAACTCACAGTTTACACATGGCAAAACAATCAACCGCAACTTCAACCGGCGGATTTGTGGGGGCCTTCATTACGTACCCCCACATAACACTGAGAAATGTGGTGAGACACTGAAACCACATTGTTGTTTTTGAAACGATACGTTCCCCCCATTGCACTGAGGCTATTCTGAGAATACCTTTGTGCACCTATCATCAATCTTCTAGCGTAATAGCCATGTTTTTCCAAGAGGGGCATTGAGGTTTATGTTACAGTGTCTACATCATTTTGAGTGATTTTACAGAGAGATGTGAAGGCGGCCGATTCGGTCAGGTAAATGGAATTGTAAAAATATATCAATGGTTTCATTCGTTTCCTGTATTTTTCCAAAGTTGGTTTTCTATGGAAAAAGGCTGTTTTTTTCATACACAAACCAGACTAATAGTCAAACTCATATTCAGCCTAAACTAATATGTTTGCATCAATTTGGTTTGAATATCTCAAGGCCAAAGACTACATAAATCTACAATTGTAATGAGCACTGCCTCATTTCTAAAGATTTACCATTCCGTATTGGCTCGGAATAAATTTTCTGATTAATTTTGGATCTATAACATTTGATGTATAATTTGTATTCATGCCCTCTATGCTGTGTTAGACGATTCCAGGAAACTCGACAGCTTTATCCACCATGACATACCAATTTGGCTCAAGAGTTTGCAGTCTAAATATGCTGCAGGATGTGGGTCCATTTATTAAGCCTCTGCCTTGAGTTCAGAGTCACAGTCTGTCTAATACCAAAAAATTCAGGCAATTTAATGCTGTAATTTTGGGTTTGGAGTGAGTCCCCTCCACCAGACAGGGTGGAGGTTTTGATAGATGCTGCAGATTTAATGAGGTGTCGGATCAGACCTCTCTGACTTGCTGACTGGCTGCTGTTACATAACTTCATCAGGTAAGACAGTGCAGAGCTTGTAAGAAATTGCGTCCCACAGTGTAATGAGCAGTTAAGCACTCAGCGCCGGCGCAAGGAGACTTATGGTCACCTCCAGCTGTGGTTTGCTGTGTTGTAAATGTCTGTGTCCATTCCTTAAACATGAGGGCACTGATGTAAGTTGTTTTATGAAAGAACTTCTTGTGATGAGGATCCTTTATGTGGTTAATATAATGATTTTCTTTAATACCATGACATAAAACCTTCTTCCCCCACACATTCAACATCCTTAAATCTTTCTCAATTATGCCAGAAAATGTCATTTAAGAGACAAATGATGTATTTATGTGTACTTTTTTAGTAATATTTTGTATATTTATGTGTACCAATAGAATTAAATTGTACAGACAACCTGTTCTCATCACATGGGCGGCAAATACAGCTGCTTGGCCAGTGGCCCTCAGCACGTGATACTGACGCACAAGGCACCCTTTTAGCCTCAGTCTGAGACATGGTGACTTTCAACTAATGGTGGAGAAACACCAAATCTGGCAGACAAATGGAAAGACGTGCCTAAACCCCAAACAGACGGACTTGCTCCAGCCATTCGGAAGTGCTTGGTTTTGGCTCGACTGTTACCTTTTTTTCTTTTCTTTTTTTTTGTCATTCCCTCATTTTGTCTCCTTTCCTTTTTTAAGGCAAGTTGACTGACCAGTCACTGTATCTGAATTGGCATAATTATGATTCAACAACAACTTTATGCTAATGAGGTTGGCCCATCACAGCTCAAACTGTAAAACTAGGTAGTGCCGATCAAATATGAATCAAGATTCTGTTACTGTGTTGACTATTTCTCACCGTAAATGCTTTCAGAAACATATTTCAGTGTACAGTTTACCTGTTTAATAAGAAAGTTTGTGACCTGGCTGCCATCTTGATAACAGTCGAGCCTTCAAGATGGCTGCCAGGTCACAAACTTTCTCATTAAACAGCTAAACAGTACACTGAAATATGTTTCAGAAAACATTTCATGCAAGAAATAGGCAATGCAATAACAAAATCTTGATTTATATTTGATCAGCGCTGCCTAGTTTGACTGTTTGAGCTGTGATGGACCAACCTCATTTGCATAAAGTTGAGGTCGAGTCATAATTATGCTAATGCATATACGGTGAATGGTCAGTCAACTTGTCATGATGTATCCATAATGTAACAAGTGACAGGATGTCTTGCTCTCCACAGAAAATGAATAGGATCCACTGACATCGCAAATGTCTATGGATACAGTGTATCTCCATCACAATGCCAATGCAAACCCATCTGTGGCAACGACGTAGTATAAAGAGCGAGAAAGTCAAAGTAGGGTGGAAGGAATGGGTGATGGATGGGTCAAACAAACAGGACTTTCACTAAAGAGGCTGCTGTTTGTGTCCCATTTTAAACCAAAAGTCAACTTAGAGCTTTTACCAGCTGTAATAACATTGTGACAGCTGGTATTGTTTTCACTTTTTGAGTCTATGTGTGGGTGGTGCAGTTGTTAGCGCCATTGCCTAGTTTGAGTTTGCCAGCTGTCTGAGGCCCTTAGGTTTGGAGTTTGCATGTTCCCTCCATATCAGTGAGGGTGTTCTCAGGCTTCCTTTCCTTTCCTTTCCTTTCCTTTCCCTGTGATAGTCTGGCTACCTGACCAGGGTGTACCCCACCCAGTGTCAGCTGGGATAGGATAATGAATTTAATACATGAGTCTGTGTGTGTGTGTGTGTGTGTGTGTGTGTGTGTGTGTGAGTGTGTGTGTCATAATGATAAAATGTGATAGTGGTGGCCCCTTTGGTTGCAGGAACTAACACAGGAGCTGTTTTGAATATTTTGCCAGATGTTAATATGACTATGAAGGCCCGAACATACTTGGGCGGAACGTATGCGGAACGGACTCCGCGGAGGTCCGCGCAGACTCAAAGCGGACGTCTGCAAGCCCTGTGCGCGCAAAGCTCAGATTTTACAACCGCGCGGACTCCGCTCCGCCCACCAGTGACTGCTCGGCATGTATTTTTCACATCGCGGGGATTTTTCACGGACATTTTTACAGGAAACTACAACGCGGAAGTGGCTATGAAAGCCCAAATGACTGCGGACATTCCTCGCGGAGTTCGCTCCGCTTATAGTACGCCCGAGTATGTTCGGGCCTTGAGTCTGTCTGTGTACAGACGCAACCATGTGTTGCAACCATGCAAGATGCGTTCAGGACACTTAACAGATGTTTAGCTGAGGTCAAAATGAAGACCAAGTTTGAAAGTGGGTGTGGTCTGAGCAAGGGTGTTGGAAGTGGAGGACAGAGAGAAGAGTAGGGGCCATTGCGCCCTCACCTTATGAGAGGGCAATGATATCACATTTGTTTTAAGACGCCGATTGCTGTATCGCAGCTCAAGTGATCCCACCACAACATGATCTCTAGTTTTTAACTACGTAACACAGTTAACATCACGTGACATACGTGTAACAAACATCTCATACATCATTCATTAACTTGTGTAAGGGAAGTTAAAGTGATGTTTTTTCTAAACCTTACACTTGCTGAGACCTGTTTCCTGAGAAAGTTTGTGTTGAAAGGAGGCTGTGGCATGTAACAAGCTGAAACTGACATGGCATCCTTGTTTGTCCAAAACTAGAGCTAGAGAGGTTGCTTAGAGCATCATAGTTTGAAGCACAAGACCTCTGGCCAAGCTACTGTATTTGACAATTTGGGAGTTAAAACCTGTTGGTACAGAATCAATATGAATAAGAAAAGGCACAAAGCCTGAAGTGAAAATGAGTAAAACTACTACATATAGTCCATGGGCACTTAATCTTGCCAACTTTTCTACACAGCATACCACTGACAAATACTTCCAAAGACCTGGATAAATGATCCTACAATAATGTACCAGAGGAAGAATAACACAAACCAAATGTGTATATAATAAGTTAAGGCAAATGTTTAGATGAAAGAACATGAATGGGGTAAGAAAGAGGACACACGTAATGCAAAACACAGGAGAATGAATTTCCTCTGCGGGTGGATTTGATGAAAATATGTACAATTAAAAAAATATTTTTAGGTCAAGCATGTTTCTCCTGTCTTCTTCCTTTGACTTCAGCAAAACATCTTCCTTTGTTTAGCTGTTAATGTGCCACATGCTTCCTATTAAGCACCTTTAATCATTCTTGCTTCTGACCAGTTTGTCTTATTTTCTTTTTCTGCTCTTTTGAAAGATTGTCAGACCTCCGCTGAGAGCACAAATAGCCCTTTCTGTCTTTTTATGCTGCATGAAACCACTGTTTCAGGTCGGCTGTGTATTACTCGTTGGTAACACGCTACATTATGTCGTCATTGTGGGTACAGCAATGCTATAATCTTCGGTGTTCGTTGCCAACGAACCATATGAAGGCAAGCTGAGTTACGAGTGTGAATGTCAGAGTCTCAGGATTCGGTCATATCGGTATCACGAATAAAAATAGTCCGGAGATGTTGTCAGAGACATTTGGGGTTTGGTTTTATCTCCGAGCCAGCTGCAGCGCTCACTGTCTGACCTCATCAACCGCACCATGATGTGACTCAGCCCAGGTCCTCCAGCGGACTGATGTGGCCTGTTGGGCTCCTGACCGCAGCTGCAGACCATGCATGGAGGTCTGTGGGGCTTTCTGCGATCCAGAACCCAAACGCCTGCAAAGGATCACTCTGAAAACCAATCAGATGGCAGATAAAACTCTGGGTGTCCTGTTCCTGACTGGATGGAGTCCATATCAGTACACAACAAAATACCAGAGCAGCGGCGTCCTAACTAACCACAAGAACACCTGTGGTAGATGTATGGAAACTATTGCGCAGCTAATTTGCTGCTGTTTGTTGCTATAGATACTCGTGTTTATCTTTTTAAGTGGGAACATCGTCTCGCAGCCACTGAAACTTGGCTTTTATTGAATTAGTGAAATATTATTAATACAAATTCAGTATTATTTTATGCTCAGTGGCAGTTGCTCAGTCATGGAATAAGGCTCTGTAGGCTTAAGAATGAGATGCAGCACGCACTGAGGAATGGAAAAACAAACATCATTAAGACCCGAGCCTCCTCATCTCTGCCAAATGTGGCAACTCGCGTGGTGCCAGACTTGCTGACGACCTGGAGGCCGTGTGAGCCAGCAGCCTGTCTGAAGCTCTGCTGGCCGGTTAACACGGCTTGTTAACGCACGGGCTCCACTGAGCGCTCATTTCCTGACTTTGCCCGGGGACGGAGGGGGGAAACGAGGGCACATGGGGAAGGTGTCACATCTGATCCCTGGAAGGAAAGTGAAAGAATCTCTCTGTGTTTTCAGACAGAGTGTGAAATAAATACTCAAAGTCTGATCGCTGGAGGTGGGAAACACTTTTTTTTAAGAATTTCACCTCAAGCATGAACTCATGAGTCTAAAATTAATCCGGGCTCACTTTGAGTTGAAATACAATTTCAGTGTCCTAACATGGGTTCCTAGACTGGATTATTAGGTACTCATATACAGCACATTTATTTAAGAGCCTGTGGGAATTGGTAGCAGTCAGCTGGAGCCAATGCAAACAGTTTCTCCAGGTCACTCCTTCTCTGCATGGGGCCGTCTGAGGAAGGTTTTAAGAGCAGGTTCTGGCCCTGATGCTCCTCCCTCACTAAAACTCCTGCGATCTTCACATTCACACACCAATTGAGACACACACAAAAGCAGTCGGCAGCTTCTATTAGGCTTACCATGACAGGCTTGTCTCACATCTGATTCAAAAAGGAAGCACGGACACAAACGCACCACTCACAGCAGGAGCAGACATACGGGAAACCGCCACTGTGTCACATACTGATAAGTCACTCCAGAGAAACTGCTGATCTGGGACCAGCTGGAAGGACAAAATGGGTGTGTGGACGGCCCTGATTCTGGCCTCGCAGCTGCTATTAAAACTGAGCTTACACGTGGAAGCCCAGGCTTTAGGTGAGTATTATCTGAAGTGTTTTAATTTGCTTTTCATAGCAATTATTTAAATGTAATTACAATTTTAACAAAATGTGCCATTGATAGGTGATAACTGATTGCCACAGCTGTGGTTTCTGCTGAGGGATGACAACAATTGAAGAAATGAAAAGCTTTTTAGGTTCTCTGTTAAAATTTTAACACACACAAAGAAAGATGTCTTTGATTTTATTTGAATGCCGCATTTTTCTGACATCCTGGCTGTGATGTAATCCTCCATTTTCATTATCTGTCAAGAAAGATTTAATGGCTCCACCACTGGGTATTTTAACACACTATGTATGAGTTCAATGCATAATGGATAAAGCAGACACTGTGAAAGAGAATATCATATGCAGACCCAAAGAACACAAAGGATTAGACATGGTGTGTGATACTCACTGAGGTACGAATAAAATGCTAAATCTCCCCGTCAGTTCGAGAAGAGATGAGGCCCTCAAATACATTTTTTGTGTTTGTGACAGGAGCTCGACAAAGATAAAGAATAAAAGTAGACATCTCTCTGCTGAAGTAAAGTCACCCTGCTTTCCATATCTATCCAGCCAGATCTTGCTTGATTACTTCAGCTTCAGGAGGTTCAGCTTTCTGGCTCGTATTAATTCAAACAAAGTCCCAGCTAGGGTCGCACACATGGGAATAATCAGAGATGATCTGGGCGCAATATTGAACTTCAAGTCACACATACGCACAAACTCTCTCTCCCTCTCACACAGACCCACACAGATTTGTTCAAGGTCACACACAAAACCCGAGCTGCACTCGGCATGTAGATATATTAGTGTTGATGGTTTATCAGCTTCTTACAAATCACTCTGGTGATAGATTGCACACCTTTCATGCACCCATTAATCCCTACAATCTTTTGGTAATAGCCGCCTGATGTTATGTATAAAACAAGTCCAGTTTAATGGAGTCCATCATCTATCATTTCCCTTGCAAATGACGCATTGTCCGCATGACTGGAATTGCTCAAGAGCCAGGAGACCGATTTAAAGCTGCGGTAGGTAAGATTTGAGCAGCACAAAAAAGCCTTTCTGTCTCCGTAAAGGGTTATTGATCAATATGAATGTCTCAAGGATGACTTCAGAGGGAGCTAAGATTACCGGAATTCGAAACTCACTTTCTACTCTGGGCACAAAGACTCCCTGCCCGGGGACAAAGCACACCTTTAAAGCAGCTATAATCGATATTTCTATAATAACAGTGTATCAAATGACAATGTGAAAGGGGTCGCTCGCATTAATGAACCTACAGAGAATCATCACCTGAATCTGCAGCTCTCTCAGCTTTACAGAGCTTTAGAGTGACTTTCAGCTCATTTTTTAGCTTCCCAGCTGCAACTTTACTGTTTTGGTTCTTTCATAGTGTCGTTTTAGGCAACAGCAGGCAGCTGTTGTCATTAAAAAAAGCTCTAAAAACCCACAGTACACCTGCTCAGCACCAAACAGCAGATAGACACAGTTAGAGACTAGCAGGGGAACACAGTGGAGGATTTGGCAGCCACAGAGCCAGATATTTCCCTCGGGGGTTGCTAGAGACCAAAAACAGAGCTAAAAGAGATTGAATATTGGACTTACATTCTTTAACTGGCTCCAAATGAATGATAATGTTTCTCTGTAACTGCTGGATGTGTAATTAAGCAACTGTTTCCTAACAAGTTCAGCATATCAACTTAAAAGTGATGGTATAATGTCTTCACAACTTGTTCCCACTGTTCCCAGATGGATGAAAAAAAAAGTTATTGGAGGTTTAAATGTTTTTTGTCTCTAGTGAATTAAAGGGGACCTATTATGGTTTTCCATATTTTGTGTCTTACAGTGTTACAGTGAAAGGTTTTCATATCAAACATGGCCAAAGTTTCAAATAATGAAGTAAACGTATAGGCTATGTAGAAGTAAATCCTCGGACTTCCTACCACCTTGAACACTCCACTTCCAACATTTTTTTCTAGTCTGGCTACAGTATGATATAGTGTCACAGTATGATCATAGTGTGCTGGATTACTTTATATGGTCATCTCCTCCAGGCATGCTACTATAAGCAAAGATACTGTATTATAACAAGATGGCCCACCTACAATATACCCCCATTGTATGAAATGGTATTGTCCCCCGTAGCCCAATCAAAGACGATGGAGAACCGCCAATCAAAGACAAGTATCCCCAACCTCACTTGGTTATCGTAGATTAGCTGGGCTAACCGTTAACCGTTAGCGGTGTCTGTAATAACTCAGTAACTCAATAAACGGTCCGTGAAAAAAATATTTTTTCCAGCGGATATCGTAGTTACGACATGATTGAGCTAGCAAAGTAGTTTTCTGTTGCTATGTGTGGTATTTATTCAGTTTTGGGAAATCACGATGTCTAGAAAGCATCAGTTGCTGCAGCTGACAGGGACAGCTAACAGCAGCAGCAAAGCTAACATCAGGACGTCATCTGTTAAAAGCCTCCCGTTGTCGGATACGACATGAAACTACTCCAGTTAGCTCAATCATGTTGTAACTAAGACATCCGCTGGAAAAAATATTTTTTTAATCCAGTATCTTTGGTGAAACTGCACTGATTTCAGCACCAGAGAGGAGCTATCTGTTGCCTCGGATCTCGCGAGAGTGTATTGTTGAGACAGAGACAGGTCTTGAACAAAGTAAATTTTCTCCTGATTTGTCCGTCTGAAATTTGCCATTTTGGCGTCGGAATGTTCTGAAGATATGTGGCTTGTGATAAATGGGTCCAATATCTGCTTCCGTGACTATGGGGCGAAAGAATCGGCCATAATCTGTACTCACGTTCATTTCTCCCATTGAAGTCAATGGACTCAGGACCTGCTGTAGTCTCCTAAAGGGGCGTGGTGGTTTCGAACCCCACGTGACACTGATACAGGAAACTGCCTCGCAGTGGACTGTCTTGGTTTATCCACTGTCTTTGCTATAAGTGTTGTAGCCTACATTGCTGCATGTAGCTACATGTTAACGTCAGTGAAACATGTAAACTGTTTTGCCAATGTTATAAATTTCTCCCCAATTTTGGATCATATTACTGCTAGAACATGTCCGGTTGTGTTTAGAAGCTTTCATTAATGACTTTTCATGGTAGAAAGTGCCGTTATTCTCGATTATAGTCACTCTTCTGCTGCAAGTACACTGCTAACGTACATGTAGCTACATGCTAAAATCAGAGAAACATGTAAACTTGGTTGCCTATGTTGTAAATGTATTCTCAATTCACAGTAAAAAGTGACACTATTATCCTTTACAATCATCCTCTGGCTGCAGTGACCCCAAAATGCTGACCAATCAGAGAGGACTTTATCGGGAGGGGGACTTAAAAAGACAGGCGCTAAATGTAGCTTGTAAACATGTTCTAGTAGAAAACAAGTACGAAGCCTAAAAAATGAGCACAATAGGTCCCCTTTAAATGCAACTGAGAGAAAAATATTATTATTAGACTATTTTACATCATGAACTATGTTGGATCTCGGCTTCTATCAGGTCAGTAACTGTGAAAATGTGACTTTACTGTTTATGTTAACTACATGCTGATGTTGATGATGTAATTCCTCCATCATGACTAATGGTTGACTAGGTGTTTCTAAACAGGAAGCTATGATAAATCACAGCTCTCAACATACAGGCCCTCAGATGTAGGGTATTTGTACAGCAGTAAAATGAAGAATGCTGACCATTTGTACACTTTATAGTGCTCTGTAACCGTGATAGATTTATATGCTGGTGTTAAGGAGAGGACAAGACACTGGATTACTTTATGGCTTTCAGCTGAACTAGTTTTATGAAGCTTGAAATCGGAGGTTAATCAGGGGGTGAAATGAGGCACTTTCTCAGGATCTCTGGTGTAAGACGACCCTGACCCCCACAAAGCCCTCTGTCCAGAAGATTTATGGTCAGCAGGACTGTGTGCTTTGTGTGCATGTCTTTGTAGTGTTACAGTAAATCTACAAACACGCACTGAGGTTCATTTCCTCTCTTGTTGTTTTGTTCATTTATGGATTTTTGTGAATTTAACAAACTGATTCGTCACATTGAGTCAAAAAGAGATCTATCCGTTTGCATAATGCTCAACAGGTAATCTTTTTGCAATCATGAACACAAAAGACTCATCTCCTTCTCAGTAAAAGGGATGTTGACAACACTATGTGAGCAGCCATTTCCAGTGGCTTAGCCACATTTAACGGTAACATTTTTTTAAAGCCCCCGTGTTTTGCTGAAATACAGCATGTGAGGGACGAAACACGAGGAGAGAGTTAAAAGAGAAAAAAAGGAGAGACCTCATCTGGGGATCATGCTTCGCAATCTTGGCTGACAGCGACCAATCTCTGGGAGCATTTGGGAGCAATTTTGCTCCCTTATGACTGTGGGCCTTGCAGACTGCTTTCAGGGTGCTTGTGCATTCATGATGCGTGCAGATGGCGGACTAGAGATTCGCTGCACATCCTCTCATGGCCTGCCCAGCTCCCAAGTCACTTTATTAAAGGAGGACTCTAACCATGAGGTGTACAGTGTCCCTCTGGCTTTTCACACCCACTAAGCAGCTTGTCAGTAGATATGTCTTAAGCCTGCCATACCTCTCTGCCTGTGAGAACAATAAATGAATTGTGGCAGAAAATGAGAGCTCAAATACGTCTCATAAGCTTAGCCGCTTTGTCGTGGATCTAACAAAAAAAAGTTATAATAACACCACACACCTAAGCGTCACAGCACATAGCTCTGATCTGCTTCGAAATCCACGTCTTTCTGATTTCTCTGAGCCAACTCTGCCTGCCAAGTTTGCGCTGACTGATTGACACAGCGTCTCGCAAGAGCAACAAACACTGGGTCAACATCATCATCTTCTCCTCGTCAACTCAGGATGTGTTTACTCAGGGATCGGAGCGGCTGCAGGTTGTAAATATTCATATATCTCATCATCCATTACTCATGTGCATTACCGCTTCTCTCTTTTCCCATCCCTGTCAACAGTCTATGATCTGCTCACCTCGCCTGATTGCTTGCCAGACCTGCTGCAGGGGGGTCTGGCCGAGCAAGGAGTGAACGAGGCTTTCATCCTAACCTCCTTCAAGTTGCAGCCCAAGACCGGAACCACTGTGTTTTCCCTATACAACCCCAGGGACAACAGCAAGTACTTTGAATTCACCGTGATGGGGAAGCTCAATAGAGGTAGGAGACCCTAAAAGAGGCTCTGGTGCAGTTTGAAGCTGCACTAATCAACATTTTTGTGTTAATGTGTTAAATGACTGTGTAAAGTCACTTATAATAATGAAACCGCAGAGAATTATCATAAAGAGCTGCAAATCCTCTCAGTGCTCTTGAGCATTTTAGCATCTTTCAGCTCTTTGTTTTGGTTTTACAGGTACTATTTAGCAAATGTTAGCATGCTAATCAAAATTACCCCAGCTTAAAATCAGCATGTTAGCATTTTCGCTGTGACCATGTTCAACGTATCCTCCTAACGGTTCATATGATATCTCATGACAATTCACATACAACAGTTTGTATGATATCTAAGAAATTAGTGGCTCACGAATGACGTTACGTACTAAACGTAAAGTTGTACTTGACTCAGAGTTACTTAGATTAGGTTTAGGAAAGGAAACATGGTGACAACATACCTCAAAATAACTCAAAGGTCACATGATCCCAAACACCGGTCTACCAGGAGAAAGTCCTGTGCTGTTTGACCTGTCCACCACCCCAACCCTTCTCTTTAGCTAGACTTTCGGTCCTTCTTTCTTCACTGCAGTCAACACATAGGTCACGTGATGGCAGCCTTCCCAATTATGTGGGATATGCACAAATTACTGGGTGATGATTACATGTGTTATATACAAACTGTGGTGCATTACATTTTGTATATTTGAACAGTGCATGAGAACAGCCTGCCATGTTAGCATGCTGATGTTACCATTAAGCTTAGAGAACCTCTGTGCATAAGAACAGCCCCACAGAGCATCGAGCGAGGCTGTAGACTCTTAGTCTTGTTGTAATTTGGATGAATCAACCTTTTTACAGTAAATGCTCCTTGTAATTTCCTCCTCCTCTATCCCCCGCTATTATCTCTTCTTTCCTTCTTCTTCCCCGGCTCTGTCCTCCCAAAGCTGTGTTACGCTACCTGCGGACTGACAAGAGGATGAGCTCAGTAACCTTCAACAACCTGGTGCTGGCAGATGGCCAAGTACACCGACTGTTATTTCACCTGAAGGGGATGCAGCAGCAGGGGCCAGGCGGGGTGGAGCTGCATCTGGACTGCAGGCTGGTGGAGACAGTCAGGGATCTCCCCGCTGCCTTCCAGGGTTTGCCAGCAGGCTATGGTACGGTGGATCTAAAGACCATGCAAGCCAGAGACCAGGTGACTCATCACTTACAGTATTTCCACACAATAATGAATATGTTTCTTTCCCCATAATGGATCTGGAGGTTTCCAAATGGCTCGGTTGTTCACTTTGTCCTGTTTTATTGTGACAGGAGAGTTTAGACGAGCTCAAGCTGGTGGTTGGGGACACATTTGAAAATGTTGCTTCATTACAAGACTGCCATTTCCAACAAAGAGACTCCGTCCAAACTCTGGGTAAGATTCTTGTGGAAAGAAAATGTCCACAGAGATGGCCAAGTGTTTCTCAGGAAAACAATCCCAGTGTTAGGAAAACAACAGTCTGTATTTGTCAGAGTGACTTGAGAGCAGGCTCGGTGAATCCCCCACCTCTGCTTCAGCTTAACAAAATAACAGTCCCTTTCTCTTAGGGGTCAACACGAAGCAGCTGTCCAATCAAATGCTGGAGTTAACAAAGGTGATAAATGAGCTGAAAGACGTCCTCATTCAGCAGGTGACTACCACTAACAGCTCCTCTGGGGCCACTTAATCCCTGCTTCCACACCCCTGACCTTCCCGACAGCTTGCCTGACTGCATATAAATTTGTTTATGTTTGACCTTTTCCAGGTCAAAGAGACTTCATTTCTCAGAAACACCATCTCAGAGTGTCAGGCCTGTGGTAAGATTGTGTCAAATAACAGTCATGTCACCAGTAAATATGATGTTTCATGAACAGTTTGAAATTGTTTAATAAACAAAATAAAATAGAAGATGATGAATTAAATGTGTTTTTCCTCTGTTGCTTTAAGGTCTGGGTGGTACTGAGGTGGTGAAACCAAGGTGTGCCCCAGGTGTCTGTTTCCGTGATGGTATGTGCACGGAGACAGCCGATGGTATCGAGTGTGGACCGTGTCCTGATGGGTACACTGGGGATGGTTTCAACTGTGATGATGTGGATGAGGTAAGGCCCAGTGTGTTTCTCTACTTCTACACTTGTGAGAATCAATATGAGTTTAAAATCTGCAGACGAAGGACATTCTTAAAGGGAGACTTCACCTCCCAAATGACCGTTTGTATATCAATTACTCACCCCGTGTTACACTGAATTCATGAAGAACACTTTGTTTTTGTAGCATGTCTCAACAATGGGTGAAGAATCCAAAAAATGAGAATATTTTTGATTAATTGAAGCAATAGGGGTCCACATTTAACAACAGCAAAACTATATCAAAACATCCATTCACATACTCTCACACAACTTGTGCAGTATAATCCAAGTCTCATGGAAGGTCTGTAAATGGAAGGTTTTGATATAGTTTTGCTTTTGTTAAATGTGGACCCTAATGACCTCAAGAACATTCTCAGTTTTTAGATTCTTTGTTCACTGCGGAGGCATGCGGGGAAAAAAGTTTTCTTCACAGATTCAACGTAAGATGGAGTGGGTAAATGATATACAAATGTCATTAGAGGGATGACGTATTCCTTTACGATGTGTTACCACCTTGTTTAACTTCAATTCTTGTATATTAGGGCTATAATTTAGGTTTATGGTTAAGATTATACTTACGCTTCAGTAAAGTTGTGCATTCCCCCAACTTAATGCCCGAAAGATGATAACTAGCCATTTAATGGAAGGGTGGGTAATTTACAAATTTTGTTTAATGACCATGAGGTAAGTGTGAGCCTGAGCTTTTGTTTTGTTCTGTATTTCCATACAGACGCTCTGCCACTGTGTAGGCAAACTGAGCCAGCGGTTAGTATTATTTATTCTGGATGCTGTGTTTTAAATTATTTTGGGGCATTTATTCAAAGGTAGGCAGCAGAGAGGTGACAGGATATGAGGTGAGACAGAGAGGGAATAAAATGCAACTCACAGAAGCTAATATGGTATAATGGGGTTCAGGAGTAAAAGCCACAAGTAAAGGTAAAAGTTTGGGAATTCAGTTAAAGTCAAGGCATTACTGTTAATGAGATCCTTGAGAGGATAGAAGTATAAGGATGTGTGTGAGTGCGTGCGTGTTTGCCTGTCTGTCTTCTCGCGTTTGCACTGACCCCTTTTTATAAGGACTGGCCCCTTCAGCATTCTCTTTTTTGCATGAGCAAAAGTGTCATCAAACCTAAAAGCTTTCGGGGAGAAGCCCTGTGAGAACCACATACATTTTGCAGCTTCAACAGAGCTCCTGTCCTCCTTTCTTCTTGCAGTGCCAGTTTAACCCCTGCTTCCCTGGAGTGAAGTGCGTGAACACCGCCCCGGGCTTTCGCTGTGACGCCTGTCCGTTGGGCTACACCGGCCTGGCAATTGAGGGCGTGGGCATTTTGTTCGCTCAGACCAACAAACAGGTAAAAGAGAAGATAAAATATGGAGGATACAGAAACGAAATGAGACTAGAATGAAAAACATCATTAGAAAGAGGTTTATAAAAGAATACTGGGTAGTGCTTTAGATAATGCTGTAAATATTTAGTACATATGGGATATCAATAAAATACCAGGACAAATATATAACTGTAGCTGTAAAATAAATGGTGTAAGTAAAATTATGATATAACACTTGGGACAGGTCACCTTTAACTTCGTATATAATCAGAGATAATAAACTCAGACCCTCTGAAATGTAGTGGAGCAGAGGCATATATACTCAAAAGTACCTTAAAACTGTAGAAAACAACAGTACTTGAGTATAACTACCTAATTACTTTCCACCACTATTCAGTGTGTATTTTATACAGTAATCATTGGAACCTTGAAATCAGATAAAAAAGGAAAGAAGGTAGATTTTAATAAAGACAAAACTTTGGATGATTTCACATCTTACATTCATCAATCCAGGTCTGTGACGACATTGACGAATGCAAGGGGCCCAACAACGGAGGCTGTGCTGCAAACTCAATCTGTCACAACTCTGTGGTAAGACCACTGTAGAGTGTTAACCAAACACTACACGTTGCTCATGTGGGACAATTATTTCATTTGTGTGGCTGTCCAAGGAAATCAGATGTCCTCATTCCCGCACAGGGCTCGTACCACTGCGGCAGCTGTAAGTCAGGCTTCACAGGAGATCAGGTGAAGGGCTGTAAGCCAGAGATCAGCTGCGGCAACAGCCTGACCAACCCCTGCGATGTCAACGCCCAGTGTATGGTAGAGAGGGATGGGTCAGTCCATTGTCAGGTGGGATTTCACTCCTTTTTTAACTCACACATTTAAACACTGTCTGCCCACACATACTGTGCATAAGCACAACTCCGTATACATGCTGTCTGAGTTTCTGAAGAGTATACTTTGTCTTGTCAGTGTGGAATCGGCTGGGCCGGTAACGGATACCTGTGTGGGAAGGATACTGACATTGATGGATACCCAGATGAAAAACTCAAATGCAAAGATGCAAACTGTAAAAAGGTAACCCAAGTGAAAACTGTCAGCAGATGCAACTTTGCTGTGATAGGCAGGCCTTTAAAAAAATTACTGTAACATCTCCTTACAGGATAACTGCATCTTCGTTCCTAACTCTGGTCAAGAGGATGCCGACAGAGATGGTCAAGGAGATGCTTGTGATGATGATGCAGATGGTGACGGTATACCAAACGAGCAGGTTGGTGGAAATGTTCTCACAAATGCATGCAAGCACACAACGGCTCCACCTGATGATGATTTTAATTAGCAATTAATCTGCTGATTGTTTTCTAATTGTTTCTGTTTCAATTTATTGATTGTTTTGATCATGAAAAGGTCAGAAAAGAGTTAGAAAATGCACATCGCAATTTCCTTAAAGGAGCGGTATATGATATTCAGAGCATATGTGGGATTCAGAGTCTGATTTAGATTGTCTGCACTTGGCTCTCAACATGGAGTTGACTGCGCTGGCGGCTAGCAGCAAGTAGCGCTAACAGCACAAACAATGCTAACAACAGCAAGAGACTGAGAGAGCTAATGGTGTTAACCTTGAGGGGGGTGGGGGGGCTGAATGGTAGGCCTTAAGCCTCAGTTATACCTTCGCCTGGCTCTGTTCGCGGATTGCGTGCACACATCAACAGAGCACGAAGGCATTTATACTTGGCGCATTCTCCGTTGCAGTATTCGCCGCAAAGACAGGGAGCGGTAGAGAAAAAATACTATAGGGAGTACTAGAAGCAGGCAAAAAACAGTAGAAGTAGAAGCAAGTGGAAAACAATGTAAAAAGCAATGATGGCAGCACGAAAAGTATGGATTGCAGAGGAGGAGGAATTGTTGTATTTATGGCTTTTGACCAGGCAAAAGCATTGCAAAAGCCAGCCAGCTTGGAAAGCCAATGTGGGCTGTAGATGAACAGATGCACTTCAGCTAGTCTTCCTTCAAATTAATTCATTTTGAACTGAGCAACACTAGCGTGGCTTGCGAAAAGTTTCAAAATCCTGGAGGTGCGCGACCTCGCGAAGCGCCAGCACGCGCGGCTGTCGCCAGGTGCGCGATTACGTCATTTGTGGCGTGCAAACCTCGCGCACTCGCGACTGCGTCGAGCATAAACTAGGCTTTACACTTCTGTGACAACGCTGTTCTGTCACAGTGAGTCAAGCTGACATGTGGGGGCTTTTAATTTGAAAATCCAGCCTTGTCCAGGGCCCCTTGGAAAACTCCTGGTATGCTCTGGGGGCTTTTATTTTGAAAATCCAGCCAAATTGCAACCTCTTTAACCAGAGCCATCGTGGTTGGGGTGGCATTATCAGCAGTAACTGCCATATAAGCGCAGCGCAGTGCGGCAGCAATAAGCTAGCCAGTGGGATACACACACACACAGGGACTCACATGCATTGACATGCATACACTGCCTGACAGGCTACCACAGCAAATAACTGAAAAACTCAAATTACAACACAACATAGTTGTTTACTGTCATATTCATGCTCTGAATGTCGCATAGAGCAGTGGTTCCCAACTGGTGGGGCGTGGGTCCAATCTGAATGGACCACAAGTGACTTGCGACTGTGTCAAGTTTGGAAAAAAGACACTTTATTTTGAAGTACAGTGAACATCCGGCACAGAGCATTTATTTTGAGGTGCTGTTTCCTGCTGTAGAGTGAGTGAATAACAGATAGCTGCTTAACAGAGACAGCAAACTACATCAATGACATGGCCAAACACTGAAGTGTGATGCTAAATATGTAGAACTGTGTGGACTTTGAACCAATGACTAAGGAGAAATCTGGACTCTGTGGTTAGACCATTTGGGAACCACTGGCATAGACCATCACCTAAGTCCTAGGTGATATCTTCAAATTGCTTGTTTTGACCAACCACAAGTCCAAAACTCAAAGATGTTTAATTTATAATCATATAAGATAATTAAAGCTGCGCATTATGACAATAAGGAAGCTGTAGCTTATAAAATGGCTTATAAACTGAGCAAAACAGCAAATCTGACTCTGTTATTTATAATTAATATGTTTTATCTAGCTTTTCTAGTCCAGTGGAAACAAATACATGCTGTGAATGAGACCTTTGTGCTCTCTGTCTGTCTCAGGACAACTGCTGGTTGAAGCCGAATGTGGACCAGAAGAACACTGATAAGGACAGCCACGGCGATGCCTGTGATAACTGTCGCACGGTGGAGAACCCTGACCAGAGGGACACTGACGGCGATGGCAAAGGGGACGCCTGCGATGACGACATGGATGGAGACGGTATGGAGATAAATTACATCACTAACACTGACGCTGGTGCTTATATAACCAGCATCACTGAAGGCAATCACTGTTATGACTTATTACCCTGTTCTCTCCTTCACATTTCCACCCTGCTCTTACATTAAATTACAGACATATTTTACACTACACATCACTCTCAATCATCTTATAGAAATATATTACTGTGAAGTAATATGGATGCTTTTAGGAGCCAGCTGAGGCATGAGAAATAGCACTGCCAAAAAAAAAAAAAAGTCAAGGCCAACAGCAGTCTGACCCCTGAGCGAACACAAGCTTTGATCATTCACCAGCATGATTGCACCTCAAAAACCGCCACAGGAGAGAAGATAGTTTTTCCTCTATCGCTGCTGCTTGACCTTTATGCATTTGTAGTGCTGCTGCTGCCTCCCTGCGAGGAATAAAAAACAGCATCTGAGCACAAGCTGGTGTTCACCTTCATAGCAAATACAACAGTGCAACCCAGTGGTCAAGTGACGAACAACATGCCATAAAAAAACTAGTGGCAGTAGTAGTATGGATGTAACGTCTCAGTTTCTCTATGTATTCTTTAATCAAATATAAATTCACTGATTGACTTCACTCACTGTTTGTCAGGAAAATGACAGGAAGTATTACTATAATGCATCATTTTAACTGATCAACAACAATCTGCTGATTATTCTCTCCATTAAAGCTGCAGTAGGCAGTTTAATTTAGGTATCAGTGAGCAAAAACCTTGTCTGGGTTCAGACGTTTGAATCCGCCCACTCAACCGAGTTTGTGTTGACTGATTCGTCTGGCATTTTGACATGAAGCATCAGTTTCTCGGTTAAAATAAAAATTAAAAAAAACAACCAATAAGCACTGTAGGGGGACTCGGTTAGCCGATCAGCACCACAGGCGGCACTAAAGCTGTAATAAGCATTGTCAAATGGCGAGCCGGAACCAATGAGGAGTAATAACAACAATGGTGAGCACTGTAGATATGAAGGCACTTCTAAATTAACCTCTTTAAACAGATTCTGCATATGTATGTAGATTCTATAGGCGATGGAACAAGATTTTAGTATAAGAAGTATTCTGGTTTCTGTTTGTAATCTGTTTATTTATTCTTTATTCATCTGCATTTATATGCAGACATCTGTTTATAAAGATTTGCCGAAATGATCGGCACATGAAAGATGAAGTCTTGGCCAGGATATCCGCTGGCTACACCAGATCAGCCCTAATTATTGGCCTAAGCCCCCAGAGGCTTTGTCAGACCGAAAATGGGTTACGAGATTGCTTCTAAATAGAATAGAATACTTAATATCTCCCAACATTATAGTTGTTCACTCCTAAAACCCTAGTTAAACAGGTATGTTGGCATGGTTACTTGTCAGTGTGGACTTAATATGACGTTAGATTTAGGCGGATACTTTGGTCTCTAGTGCTTGTTTAGGGAAAATGGAATCTTCCTCCTCCATGTCAATTGAATAGAGCGGAGGCAATGTCAGATTTAAGATGGAAGCAAAGTGTAACAAGCAAAAAATTCTGATATCAGACAACAAAACCCTATAATAAACTTTGAGTATTTTGTAATTCAAGTGGTCTGATAGGACACCAAACTTTTGCTCCTCTGCTTGGCTGTTTTCAGACTTTAGAAAATCTAGCCTGTGACAGGAGACTTTGGCCAATTACAGATCATTTTCAAAAAGAGCTGCTGTCAAACGTGTTAATCACCGCTTGTGAACAGCAGTTACACTGTCAAACACAGCGCTGATCACATATGAGTCAAGATTCTGTTACTGCATTACCAAGTAATTTCTCAAGTTCTATTTCTGCCGTCTCTGAATGTATCATACATGACAATAATTTGTATTCACTGTTGAGAAGGAGTCCAACTGACTGCTAAATAACACGAATCATCTCCTCTTGTTAATTGGTGAGCAGGCCTGAAGAACTTTCTGGACAACTGCCAGCGGGTACAGAACAGAGACCAGAGGGACCGGGACGGAGACGGAGTGGGAGATGCCTGTGACAGCTGCCCCGACATCCCCAACCCAAACCAGGTCAGTAAGAGCCACATGGATGGATGGATGGATGGATGGATGGATGGATGGATGGATGGAGAGCGATGGTGAAAAATAACTGAGTACTTTTATTAAACTGTACATAAGTAGAATTTGGGGTACTTGTACCTCAGTTTTTCCATTTTATATTAACTACAATTTCTTTCTGACAGCTGAAGTTCCTAGTTCCTTTTGAGATTAAGACTGTACATTAAACTATATGATAAGTTTATACAATACAACACATTTTTAAAGATTAAACCACTGTAGACATTTTTAGTTTGTGACCTGCTGCAACAAATTTGGTGTCATTTGGGGGTGTCATGATTCAGATGTCTATGACGTTGTTCCTTTATAAACTTCCTAGCTGGTTTCCATTAAAACATACTCTTTAGGTCCAAAATGAAGGACCTTTACTTTTAATAGAGTATTTTCAAAGGCTGCATTGGTACTTTTACTGAAGTAAAGGATCTGAGCATTTCATGTGTGAGAAAACAGTGAACTCTCTGTTCTTGTTTCAGTCTGACATTGACAACGACCTGGTTGGAGACTCCTGTGACACAAACCAAGACAGGTAATAATATTGTCACAGTCTCTATGTTGTGTTCGTGCAGCTATCTGAACTGCTTTTTCTACTACTGCTAGTACTGGAGTATTTATTCACATCATGTGATTGTGTCACTTCCACTGTAGTGATGGCGACGGTCACCAGGATACCAAGGATAATTGTCCATTCGTGATAAATAGCTCTCAGCTGGATACTGACAAAGACGGTCTGGGTGACGAGTGTGACGATGACGACGACAACGATGGGATCCCTGACACTATACCACCGGGACCAGACAACTGCCGGCTGGTACCAAACCCTGACCAAATTGACGACAACAGTGAGTGCTAGTCTAAATATGTAGCACTTTTACAGCAATGTTTAGATGTGACTGTTAAAATCCTTGACTAACAATCAGCATGGTGATCTCCCTGAACTGTTCTTGACTTACCTTTATATGGCATTTTGGGCCCCACTTTCACACCCATGCAGATCAGACAAAAGCAACCCTGAGCACATTAAGTGGCAATTTAGTTGGCTGAAAGCCTGCACCATTTGTGACTCATTTTGACATTACTTGTGTAAAAATAGGCTTTAAAGTCAATGGGAGTGAAGTGTCAATTCAAATCAACTGGGGCAAGGCAGTTTTTGTTGGCAGTCGGGGAGTTAAGTGAGGTAAAGTGGAGGTAACAGTTTGGAATACATAAAAACACAAAAAAATGTACCAACAAAACATTCATGCATTCGCCAAACTGAGCATCAGTAGCACAAAATGAAGCTTTTATGTCAAGAACCACCAAAACTGTGACCTTTTTCATGCCATAGCTGTCGCACATTGACTTTCCTAATAGTGTATCATGACTCCATCATGGAGGAAAAACATTTCCTTCCATTTAATAATCCATATCATCAGATTCAGAGCTGCACATGACATACTACTCAAAACAATCACCAACAAATATGCTAGAGAAACTACAGCATTGCACTCTTAGCATGGCAAATACAGCATTTCTAATTCTGAAAGCACACTCACTCAGCAGGGTACAGACTGAGTGAGCTCCAATACAATCCATCTAAATTAAGCAAATGCAACACACAGCCTTGTTCTTTTGCTGAAATGTGAATAGCCCCCTAAGAAAGACCATTTTTGCACGTTGCCAGCATATTTGGGATGTTTTGTATTCAGGCCTTGTAGCTCTGCAGCTCCTGGACATCAATTTCCTTTGGAGAGAGGCCTTTTTGACATTTTTGTTAAAGCCAGTCTAAAATCTCCTTGTCGTGACAAGGCAAGAAACACACTGGTTTTAAAAGGATTGGGGAGCTTATCTCTTTGCATAATTGATGCAACACAGTCACGAGCACACAACAAATGTCTGCACCTGCACCTCGGTCATGAAATGAGCATCCACAGCCTTTCTAAAAATTTAATCCTGTCTCTATTGTCCCTCAGATGATGGCGTTGGAGACGTGTGTGAGTCTGACTTCGACCAGGATAAAGTGATTGACAGGATCGACAACTGCCCTGAGAATGCTGAGGTTACGTTGACTGACTTCAGGGCCTATCAGACTGTGGTGCTGGACCCCGAGGGCGACGCCCAGATTGACCCCAACTGGGTTGTTTTGAACCAGGTGAGACTGCTAAGTGCTTAAACTTTCCCATTTGTCACTTGTAGTGATACATGTAGAGAAAATTATCACTTGAATCTGCAGCTTCCCTTGACTCAATAGCTTTAAAGCAAATTTCAGCTCATTGTTTAGCTGTCCAATCCCCAACTTTACTGTTTTAGTCTCTTAGCCTCATCTTTTACCTTAGCAGGTGGCTATTTTTTCAGAAAAAAAGCTCCACCTGCTCAGCACTAAACAGCAGACAGATGCAGTTCTTGACAAGCTGGTGAACATAGTGGAGCATTTAGCTACTGAAGAGCCAGATTTTTCCCTCGGGAGATGGTGGAGACCAAAAACAGAGCTAAAAGAGAGTGAATAATGGACACTACATTCATCAGGTGGCCACAAACACGACTCATGATGAATAATGTTGCTTCATAACTTAATAAGCTACTGTTTGCTGACAAGTTCTTAATATCAAGCTGCCAAACAATCAGTTATTGCAGGTTGCAAATTGTAATAGACTCTAAATGTAAGTTGCAATTAATAAGACTAATAATAAGACTTAAGCAAATAAAAGCATCAAAGTGTACAATCCCTCATTTACAAGTCTTTCTCTTGCACACACAGGGAATGGAAATTGTTCAGACCATGAACAGTGACCCAGGACTAGCTGTTGGTAAGACGTATTTCTTCTAAGTTGAATATCAGTCACCAAAATATACAATGTTCTTGAGAAAAAAACTCAGTCTGAATATAAATAATGTACTGATTACACTTTCTGTTGTCAGGTTACACTGCCTTCAGTGGAGTGGACTTCGAGGGCACATTTCACGTAAATACAGTGACTGACGACGACTACGCCGGCTTCATCTTCGGATACCAGGACTCATCCTCCTTCTACGTGGTGATGTGGAAGCAGACTGAACAGACCTACTGGCAGGCGACACCCTTTAGAGCCGTAGCCGAGCCGGGCATCCAGCTTAAGGTGAAAGCACAAGTCATGTCACAGATCCCCAGCAGCAGATTCATACTCATCCTATTTTTATCCCTCGACATATTTTCCACATTTCTGCCTTTCTCTTGTCTGTTTGCTTCCACATCCCACTCACTTCTCTCTGTTATCTGTCGCTGCTCATCAGGCTGTGAAGTCTAGATCGGGCCCCGGGGAGCACTTGAGAAACTCACTGTGGCACACGGGAGACACCAACGATCAGGTGCGTCTGCTGTGGAAGGATCCCAGAAATGTTGGCTGGAAGGACAAGGTGTCCTACCGTTGGTACCTGCAGCACCGCCCACAGGTCGGATACATCAGGTACGACAAACATGTTCTAGATATTTGTTCACATGTTGATTCCAAGCAAGCACATATTGAAACTGCCTGGTTCTCCATTCTTTAGAGGAATAGATCAACATTTTGGGAAACACACTTATTAGCGCTCTTGCCAAGAGGGAAATGAGAAGATGCCACTCTCATATTTGTCTGTTCAATACGAAGCTACAGCAGCCACTTAGCTTAGCTTAGCATAAAGACTGGAAACAGGGGGACACAGCAAGCCTGGCTTTATGCCAAGGTATAGGTAATATTCAAAGAGCTATGTTACCTGTTACCCAATTACATTCATTATGCTATGTTATGCTAAGCTAAGCTAACTGGCTGCCTCCCATTTAACTCTCTGCAAGAAAATGATGCTGCGTTCCATTTGCCTCTGAAGTCAGAAATGGGACTCACACCCAAGTTGATCCCATTCCAGTACAAGTTGTAAAACTATAATGTTGTTAGCAATACCAGTTCAAGCAAGGTTAGCCATGGTTAGCAATACCAATTAATAACAACCCATTATGCTGTATTGTGCGCATACAAACACCGTAGCAACATGTCCCCAAACAAATGTTGGACTGCACTGAGTGTACGACTGTTTTAATGGGACACAAGAAAGACAGAAGTGCTAATAAACAGGACGTTACTACAGCGTTCACTACTGCTGATGTGCATAGCAGCTATTGTGGATTTTAAGGTCGGGGTTAGTGAGGTTGCTCCAACTTTCCAAGCTGGTAATCTGACTTCAGGAGGCGTTTCATTTGAAAATCCGACTTCCAAGTGCAAATGGAACGCGCCAAGGATAAGCGTTTTCCCAAAATGTTGGGAGTAGAACACAGGATATAGATTTCTAAAACGTCTTGTGTTTCTGTAGGGCTCGGTTTTATGAGGGAACAGAGCTGGTGGCAGACTCCGGTGTGACTATTGACACGACCATGAGAGGAGGACGACTCGGCGTGTTCTGTTTCTCTCAAGAAAATATCATCTGGTCCAATTTGAAATACCGCTGCAACGGTAAGACAGGAACACCATCATCAAAAATCCACACATTTTTATTTTGAATATTTTCAATTGCTGTGACTGCATGCTATGGAGCACTTGTCTCTTTGCTGTTGTGGTGCTTTATAAGGAGTCTGGAAAGTGGGACAGGTATAGTGCTTAGATTTTATGTTGTTGTTGCATAAACGGGACTACAGCTGTGAATAGAATTAGTTTGGCCTCGCTGGGCTTCAGAGTCGGAGTTTGTCTCATGATACCTGACTTCTCACTTCCACAGACACCATCCCAGAGGATTTCCAGGAGTTCAGCACTCAGCACGGCGTTGACTCACTCTGAAGTCGAGACAAAAATATGACACCAGATCTCTAAAGACTGCTTCTGTGTGGGAATGTGTGAATGTGTAAGCGAGTGTCTGTGTGTGTGTGTGTGTGTGTGTGTGTATGTGTGTGAGTGTTTGTGTGTGTCTGTCTGTTTGTGTATTGATGTGTACAGTTTTAGTGCATATAAAACCACACAATCTTTGTACTGTATGTGCATATTATCATGTCTGTTTTCTTTTCTATCTGTGTCCTCCTGTTTAATCATCTCTGAAAGACTCCAGCCGAATGTGCCATGCTGAATATTATAAGTTATGATGATTCTTACTGAACGTGATACAACATCACGTTATAAGGAAAGAAACACAACACAAGAACATAACGCAACATATCATATGGTTAAAGTGGAAACAGACAAGTTTTCAACGTCTCCTGACGTCTCCAAGTGGTATTTTTGTTAGTGCTGCTGTCGCATAGATAACCAAATCACTTTCTGTTTTCCTCAGGGCCTAGCAACGGGGCTCCTTTTCTTTTCCCAGGTGGAGTTTCCACAGTAACCACCATTCGCCATTTTCACTTCTAGGTATAGTAACTGATCATAGACTGATCCTCTTTCGTAACTACAGGTAGCTACCAGGGAAACAAAAGCGCTATCCTCTTCCTGTTTTGTTTGCGCAGTGGTTGACGCACTTGCTTTGCACTGTAAATTGAGCCTTCATTTTCGCACCTGGTGGCAGATAAAATTGCAAAATGAAAGCGCGGCCTATAAGGAACCAATGTACATGCAGATGATGTCATTATTCTATGGCCACTACATTGTGCAATCAACATTTACTTTATATTAAGTAGAAGCAAAAAGACATGTTTATTTCCACTTTAATAATGAACAGTTTCCATTAAGTTCCATGTATTTTCAAAATATAAGGATCATCATTATAAGAACAGTATTTTGCTCCCATACAGTGGAGATTTTAGCTTAAATCTATTCCAGTTCAAACAACCGCATAGGAAGTTCTCACTTTGGATCAACCTCTACTGACCTTTTTCTACATTTTGATCATAAACTGTCTGTATTTGTTTAACAATCATGTTTATTTGTGCTCCTTTTGTGGAGAGAAGATGATCAGACCATATTTTGTATGATTAAAATTCCAGACTGTGCCTTATAGAAAATTAACTTAAAGCTCAGTGTAACCATATTTTCTCCTTCCATCACTTGGTCCTTGGCATCTTGATCATTTCATATCTATGTAGTCATGAACCTGGTTAAAATAAAGGGCTTTAAACTTTATTGAAATTCATGTTCATGTTTAATTAAAAGGTGATATCAGGATTTATTTTATTTTTCCTCAGATTTTGAGACTGTGCATACCTTTCATAACTTATCCCCTCATGAGTTTGGCACATTCCCCTTTTGCTCAGAAGGTGATACTAAAGAAACAAAGGCCACTGTTTTGCCTGAGCAGGAAATACTTTCCTAATAAGAACATTCTTCCCCCTGATTAGCTGCTGAGATGAATAGAGAGATTTTGGTCCTTGCTCAGGGCAGGAGGTCCCCTGGAGAAGAGACAAGGATGAAGAGAGTTTGAAGCTTTAATACAGACACGAAGAGGCTACGGAACATCATGCAGATTCCTTTATATCTGGCTTTTCTTTAATCAAGTATGTGCGCCTTCATTAACTCAGCTGGTAGATAACAGAGCTGTGATTCATCTTCACCTCACAGAGGTAAGAAAAAAAATCCTTTAATTTCTCTTACATAAGAGGTTAAATGACTCAACTTGGATAAAGTGCAGCTTCATTTTACTGAAAGTGCTATTGTATTAACAAGAAATAATAAGATGGAAATGGAAATTCAATAACAGCACAATATATGCCCACCCTTTACTACTTGATTGTATGTTGGGAATATTTATTGATCGGTAATGAATCAGAAATTACTACATCAGCCAAGACCACTAGTTTTTTGCAGCTTGTCTGAGACAAGACTATTTATCTCTGTCTATTGACTGGTTGATTTATTGGTTGATTGACTGAATAGCTAGATTCATTGTTTTATGTTGGTTAATCACTGTAGAGTTTAGGTGGCCTTTGAAAAAACTGATTTACATAAAATTAGACAAGATGCTGCCACCACCCAACAGCGGTGCCTCCAAGAGGGAGAGGGTGGGAGGGCCTGGTCCCCCAATACAATTGCTGCACCCCTCACTAGCTCTCCCAACTGGTTCCTCCTAGCTAAGATAATTTGAGACAGACTTTAATGTCTTTAAGGGGCTATGGCGTGATTTTTAAGCCAGTGCAAAGGTAGTGCGATCTTGTGAAACTAGACTAGTTTTTTTGCACCCTCAAATTCATTGTTTTCAATGTAGACGCAAGGCAGGTGCACTCAAATGCCAGAGCGATGCCAGAGCAGTGTGCACGTGTTCCTGAGTGCCCATTTTTCAGGGAGCGATGGCTACACTTTGAGATAAACCGAGTTCAACTTTTGGAAGGCAGCAGCGTGCACCGCACATCATGTTACAAGGAACAACCAATCACAGCCAACAATTATCTTTCTCTTCTTCTGTAAATATCAGTCCGATAAATATGGAGGAGAAGTTAGGCTGCCAGAGCTTGACATCTGTCCCACGGATGATATACCCATATACTTATAAACAGCGTCTGGAAAAAGATCAGCTCTGCACTCAGGATTTAATACGGTGCTTGTAAAGGTTGCTTAGCAACCTCAGACGCAACCTGCCGCTGCGCTCTTGGAAGATGGCTCAAAAAAGGCACAAAAGTAATGTCCAGCGCCTGACCTCACGTTTTCCAGGCGGTTAAAGACGCGTAATGTGTATGATTTTAAGGCATCCAACCAAGTCAGCATAGCTTATCAGGAAGGGGGCTAAATTTTGGCAAAGGAACAACTGGCATGGCCCTTGAACTCTCACCTCAAGGTATCTGAATGAAAATGGGTTTTGTGGGTAGCCATGAATCTCCCCTAAACTAGAGAAGGCTTGTTTCCAGTAAATATTTTGTTCCTTACTATAAATGTACTCCTTCAAAGGAAAGCTGTATATTTGTCTTTTTTAAGAAAAGGACACCCAGCTTATTTGAACAATGAATCACCTAAGACATGTACTGATACATAACACATAAAGACAGGATTGTTGTGGGACTCAAAATGTTAACTGTGCTGGTGTTAGTCTATGCACAGCAAATAATCAATATTACTACATGGAAAATAAGGAACAAAAATGTATCAGTATGTGATTCCTGAACTCTCATATTGACATAGTTTTAACTTCCCTATGTACTACAACAGCATAATCAAATTCGTGACATTCAGTTATAGTTGCCATCCCAAGATCTTTAGAAGTCCCATCTGGCCAGCCATATCTGGGGGCACTACTGCCAGTCAACAAGCTATTTTTATCCTAATGAATAAACACTGACCCTGGTATTCAAGAGGCAGTGAGTGTGTGTGTATACAGGTTGTGTGCCACAGCAGCAATCCCCAGCACTGAGTGAGAAAAAAGCAACTCCCAAGGGTGCTATCAAAAATGCACAAAGAAAGGAAACAGCACAAAACAAGACAATAATCAAGCAATCACGATTTGCAAAGCCATAACAATATGATGGCTCGAAGATAGCAGTATCATGGTCTGAGCTACCTCTGGACACATACAAGGTAATATACTGATTGTTTTGTATTCGATCCAACATTGAATCACAAAAGTTAGTGCAGAGTTGTGTTCAGCTGCTTCCATATTTGTCGATTCTTAAGAAGTATTGTGGCACAGAAGAAAAGAGGCTGCAGACAGAGCTGAAAGATCAAGAGGTTCACCGTTCACTCAACAACAGAAACACACCCAGGCTTTCATGCAGAGAACTGTGACTGCGGATGTTGACGGTAACAGTGGGAAGCTCTTTGGGAAATCTGCTTTGATCACTTCTTCAAAAAAAAATCTGAAAATAAAAAGAATAGAAAACGACGTGGCAAACTGGCAGTGAAGTTTAGATTTTAGCTCACACTTCTCTGTCGGAATTGTTTCCACCCCAGGGAGCGACGGGAATCATGTTCACATTTAGTTTGTGGGCAGAAAGGCGTCGACTCGTCTATTTCTGAGTTACAGAGGAAGGGTGGATGTCGATATCTGACAATATCAAGGTCTAAATTAATATTTTAAGTCTAATGAACACGTGGACTGTAGAAGCTTAGAGGCAGAATAAGACTGAGTGTCTTCAGCCAAGGCAAAGCTGTACTTTGCCAGATGAATCATCCATACATTTGTTGAGACATTTTACTAAAACCACCAATGTCTGGGGATCACCAAAGATAAAGGATACAGTCTCTGTGCATCATGAGTGTTTACAAAATTAAGTGCCAATCTGTCCAATAAATAAATATACTGAGATATGTCACAGGATAAGTGAAAACAAGACCAGGGATACTTAACTTAATTAACCCTGTGCCCGGGGTCCACTTTTGCAAAATGACATCAAGCCAGAGGCCAGTTTCTAGGATTTGAACACATTCTGGGCTTAGCTTCTGTCGGGCATTCAAGGGGATCCTTCACTGATTTTTTTTTAATGCACTCTGGCCCATTTTTTGCATTCATAGTACAAAAAGAAATTATCAGTGTGAATCAATTTATTTTCATTGTGAATTAGAAAAATGAAAATTTGTTCACCTGGCACCCTATAAGATGAAAAGTCAGAGGGTCATCAGAGTTATTAAGATTCATCCTCTGGGGACCATGAATTGATTGGAGTAGGGGGACACTAACTCCCAGGCACAATTTGGCCAATCAAGGTGAGAGCACCTGAACTGTTAAGGGGCTCATGAAGCACAGGTGTGTCAGCTTCATTCCTGCTCCCATCCATATGCTTCTTTGTTATGACAAACAAACTCTTGGTGTTTGAAATAGGATTATTTGATTGTTAAAGGTCCAGTGTGTAGGATTCAGGGGGATACATGAGCAGAAATTGAATAAAATATTCATGACTATGTTTTCATTATTGTATAATCACCTTAAATAAAGAATCACTGTGTTTTTGTTACCTACAAATGAGCTATATACGAAGTGAGTCCTCTTCCACGGAGTTTGTTGGTCCTTAATTAGCCCACAGCAGACAAAACAAACACTGGCTCTATATGGGGCCATTCACGCTTTCACGTTGGTCACCATAGTTCTCCTACACGCTTGGCACACAGGAGAAGTTTCAGTTGGTTGCAATGTTGCAACTCACTGCTAGATGCCACTAAATCCCACAAACTAGAGGTATTTATTACAGGTTTTTATTGCAGAATGGTGGGTCTGCCAAGAAATTGTTGTTTCCTTTGTAAAGGGTCATAACAGTCCTGGAGTATTGGCAGTGACAAAGTATGAGAATTCCTTTTTAAAGGTCCAGTTTGTATGATTTAGTGGCATCTAAAACTGAAACTTCGCCCATGTGCCAAGCATGTGGGGGAACTATGATGGCCTATTTGAAACACAAAAATGTCAGAGGAAACACTGGCCCTATCAAGAGCCGGTGTTTGATTTGTTCATTCTGGGCTACTGTAGAATAACATGGAGGACTCAGTGGAAGAGGACCCGCTCTGTATGTAGATATAAATGGCTCATTCTAAGGTTATGAAAACACAATGATTCCTTTTTTCAGGTGATTCTACACTACTGAAAACATAGCTATGAATATTATATACCAATTCTACCAATAAATGCCCCTAAATCCACACTGGACCTTAATATCAAGCTGTGTTAACCTGTAGTTAGAATGAGATTAATATGTGTAGTTGGTGTGTTTTTTTGTTGGGGAAAAAAGGGTTTATCTTGTGTATGTGGTGTTTGGTTATCCACTGCCAGTATACTTCCAGTGCATCAGCCTTCTGATTGGTGCACCACACTCCTGCAGCAAGACGCCTCCACTTTAAACTTCCTTTATAGAATTAATAGCAGTGACCCTGAGTGTAATAAACCAGCCTGTTATGGCACCAACTGCTGGCTTTGTTGAGTTGTAGTTATGTCAAAGCTTGGCAGGGGTCACAATCTGTTTCAAATTTATTGGCAATACATCCAAAAGCTGTTGAGATCTTGCAGTCTGGACCAGAGTGAAGGACCGACTGACAACATTTCAATCTCAACAGTGGCCAGATACAGTACTGTATATAATATAGTCATGGGCAAAATATGAATGAATGGGCTCCTGGGCACAGATATGCAGAAGGGCCCATCACCTCTCCAACACAGGAGTGAGACACATAGACTTTGTGGTGGTTTTGCTTCTCTTTGAAGTCGTTTTGCATCTTTTGGTGCTTTTGTGTCTCTTTGTGTTTGTTTTGTGTCTCTTTGGGGCAATTTTGTGTCTTTTTTGTAGTTTACTAAAAGCCTGTTTTGTACAAATTGTTGTACTAAAATTTCAATAAACTCTATTGACAGCAAGTATGGACAACAGCAACCAGCCTTCACATGAAGAATCTCCAGCTCGCTCCGTCCTCGTCAGAGCTTTCAGGCTTTTCACCGGGGACATGCATCTCTGTGCAGACTGGGTTAAAAGTAGGTGATGAGCGGTCATGTCAGCTACATTTTGAGTGAATGTGCTTAAGAATTTAATATAGGTTCAGTTTAAGCCTTTTGTAATGTACTTCAGGTGATGACAAATGACATCACTATCAATCTCTGACAGGACAGGTTTTGGCAATCCAACTAGTGGACTGGATTTTCCGAGGGGTGGCCCAGGTCATGTCCGTCAACAACCCTGTCAGTGGGCTCCTCGTCACGGCCGGCCTCTTCCTGCAGGACCCTTGGTGGGCTCTGAACGGCCTGCTGGGTACCTTTGTGTCCACAGTGTCTGCGCTCTTGCTGGGACAAAACAGGTCAGATTACATCTCCATATGTTTGTTTGACTTCATCGTTAAAAAAACAAACATTTTCATCCTGACATTAAGTCATTATCGCTGTCTCTTCCACTTAAACTCCCCGGGGCTACACTTTCTTTCACACTGTGCTATTTTCACAGTGTGTTTCTCATTTTAATGTGTTTTACACATCTGTCACATTCTCCGCAGGAAAGCCATATCAGCGGGTTTATATGGCTACAATGGAACCCTGGTTGGCATACTGATGGCTGTTTTCTCCACCAAAGGAAGCTGGTACTGGTGGCTGTTATTGCCAAATGTGTTCATGTCCATGTTGTGGTAAGTGTTCTCCTAAACTTGATTCGATTCGTTTGATTGCACACACTTTTCAACTCAATAGCAGACTCTCATTTCTCAGCAAACATCCAACTCTGTGAGTAGGTGGAAAACACTGTCTGAATTTTATATTTTAAAACAAGAACCCTGAAAATCCAGACATTTTGGTTGCGTTCATTTATCACAATTCTGCACCGAGTGTCCTGCCAGGAGAGTCTTGTGGAGAGGAACTGACATATGTAATTAAAAGTAGTCCTTGAAATTTACAAATTTTTGATGAAATCGGTTTCAGTGAGGCTGTTCAAATCACCATCCCACCACTGCTGGTTCAGACTTCACACACACACCTCAGGAGAGAAGTAGAAGCCATTGTTCCACAAAAAGCCATAATTAAAAAACATCTCTGTTTTTCTTGGTCCTCGTTATCATCTCCTAACAAATTTGCTAGTTTCCACTGCATATCATCCATCCATTTTGTAATTGCTTATCCTCTTGAGGGTCGCGGGGGGGCTGGAGCCTATCCCAGCTGACATTGGGCGAGAGGCAGGGTACACCCTGGACAGGTCGCCAGACTTTCGCAGGGCTGACACATAGAGACTGACAACCATTAACACTCACACCTACGGACAATTTAGAGTCACCAATTAACTTGCATGTCTTTGGACTGTGGGAGGAAGCCGGAGTACCCAGAGAAAACCCGCTTCATATCATTTAATAAATAAATGCCGATATAAGCAGAGTACTTTATTGGCATCTCAGCATGCTGAACTGCCAACTACACCAATTTTACCACAGACTGTATGGGTCATAGCTGCTGTTGTGGGAGTATGAACTCCATACCAAGGACAGTTGTGAGACTAAGCCTGTTACAGGGCTAAATGTTAGCATCACATGGTTAACGTTACCTAATGGTTATTGGACCCATCCACCGTCCCTCCCGCCCGCCCTATAGGGTCTTTTCAGCTTCTTACATTACGTTGTTACTGGCAGTGTTTTAAACTGATGTCATCCACCGGCATTATAAACTTAAAAACATGATTCTTTGTGTCGGTGTTGGGCGCCATTTGACGCATTGGGAGTGGGCTGGTTGAAACAGTAATTCACAGAGTTAAATTAGGCTGTACAAACGTTCAACTTTGTACATACAGTTCCATCCTTAAGGAAAACATAAATAACATAGGCGAGGGTACCATAATGTCAGTATGTTCTAGTTTGCCTTTCCGTCCAATCAGGTAACCATTTCCTCTGT
Organism: Epinephelus moara; assembly: GCF_006386435.1. Lineage (NCBI taxonomy): Eukaryota > Metazoa > Chordata > Actinopteri > Perciformes > Serranidae > Epinephelus > Epinephelus moara. The sequence continues at coordinate 26,453,359 of NC_065514.1, forward strand.
TCACAGCCCGGTGGTCTCCAGTGCTTTGTCCTCAGTTTCCAGCAAATGGGACCTCCCTATATTCACCCTGCCCTTTAACATTTTGGTGTGTCTACATGTTGCAGCTACAGGAGCCAATCACCCTTACTTCCCAGAGGTACAGTACAGCCCTGCTATACAAACAATGATGCACATACACAATGATTAGCTACATATGATAATGTAATCTTTTCTTGTGCAATTTCAGGTGGATTTTCAGTCAAATCACCATCTGCACCTTCCTAATAACACCATGGACAGTCTCAATATATCTCAAGTATAACAGTAATGTTATTGGTCCAGTAGCTCTTTAAAAATCAACCGTCTTAATGATAAGAGTGGCTTTACTGCAAACATTTTTTTTTTATAAAAGTAAGTAAATGGAGGCTTTCCATTTGCAGCTCATCCTGTCAGTGCCAGTTGGTGTGGGCCAGGTGTATGGCTGCGACAGTCCTTGGACAGGAGGTCTCATCCTTCTGGCCCTGCTGCTTTCCTCACCAACTATCTGTTTTCATGCCATGTGGGGCTCTGCTGCTGGCATGCTGTCTGGTAAAGAGATTCTCCCATCTGCATAAAAATATGCATAATGTCTGCTGAGAGGCTACAGCGGGAGCTCTGGCTTTTTCAAAGGGCACCATGGCATTATGGTGAATGAACCATGGCATGTTTTCTCAAATAATGCTGTACAGCCTGTGTATGTTGTTGACGCAGTTTTCAGATCTGACATTTGTGCAATTGTTTGCTGTTTAATATTGAATTTCATGGTGAATATTGAGCTTGTCTCTATTGTGTGGTACAGGATTTGCTCTTGCAGCGCCTCACAAGGACATTTACTCTGGGCTGTGGGGATACAACAGCGCCCTATCCTGCATTGCCATCGGGGGGGTCTTCTATGTCCTAACATGGCAAACCCATCTAATGGCTGTAATATGTGGTAAGATTAGCAAACAGCATGATCGCTATCCTCCTTCAGGTAGCCGCACAGAAATGATTTTCATTACCGTGTTTTCTTCTAGCACTTTTCTGCGCATACATGACGGCAGCGATCTCAAAACTGATGTCAGTGGTAAGTTCCTTCCAAATCACATTCTATAACCATAATCTGGACACCCAAATGTCTTTCACAACATGTGTCATGCTCCCCTCTCCTATGACATCCCCTTTCAGCTCGCATTACCAGCCTGCACATGGCCTTTCTGCCTGTCGACTCTCATCTTCCTCCTCATTTCCTCTGAGATCCCAGCCATCTGCAGACTGCCTCTGTCTGTGGTCTCCTACCCCGAGGAAAACCGGCGCTACCAGAGACAATTAAAGGCCTCGGAGAAAGCTCGGCGCAGTCAGCAGAGCTGCAGCCAAGAAGAGGCCACGCTGAAAGGGAACGGACAGCCAAATGTCCAGTTGGTCGTGGACAAGGACTGCAGTGAATCTGTGTGATTAGAGGCGATGCTCTACAAGTTATGAGAATTAAATTGTAGTAAATGGAAAAGGAATGGTGGTAATGTACAGTTTTGGCATTTCTTCCTTACATAACAATATGTGTTATATAAAATGTCTGACACTGGGGTAATATCATCTAGATGGCAAATATTTTCTCATGCAGCGCTCCACACAGCAGAGGGCAGCACTTTCCAAGGAAAGACAGACCCACTGTTGTTGCATGTACTAACACTGTGGAAAATACTGAGCAGATTTGACTGCACGAATGTGATTATGTATAACATCTATATCAACTAAATGTAGCCTTGTGGTGTTATTCTTTTTAACAGTCATTACAAAGCAAAGAGTGACAGACTCTCCTCCCTTCTCAGCAGCACAGTTTCAATGGATGCTTTGAGTTGATTTAAAATGCAGCAGAGCATTTCATCAGTGCAGACAGTGAGCTGTAGGGGAGATTTCATAAAGTGCTCCCCCAGCAAAAACACCCTTTTCTCTGCCAGCCACTATCCATCACTCCCTTCTGTACTCCAATCTGTCCCCTTATCGTTCCTCTTTACCTCTATGTTGGTTTCTTTCCTCTCCTTTGTGCTTATCTGCTTCCTCCCCGCTGTCCTTAAACGCACTCTGCTATTATGTTTCCTCATAAGTTCTTTTGAGGACAACCCTTCTTCCTTTTTCCTCCTGCAACAAGATTTTGATCTCTTCGAAAAGCAGCCGCCGACTTGTCAGCTAATAAAAGGTATACCGAGCTCTGTCTGGGTCTGCATTTATATTTACATTTATGAGTAAATCTTTTTGTGTATTTATTGCCATCTGTCTGTCTGTGTCTGTATCTGATGTACCGAGGCACATGGCTCTAGTCTAGCCAGTGCTACACATAACAGTCACACTCCCAGACATGTGTGGGAGCGACAGTACATCGGGGGAGAAGGTGCGAGACGAGGGAGAGGGGAACAAGTCGAAAATGAGAACATCTCATTTTCTTGACTGGTGATAAAACATGAGCTGTTATTACAGTTTTTTTTTCTTGAATGTCTAATGTGCTTATTTTTTTTCTCTCTGCCCTGTTTGACCCCAACATCTTCTCAAATAAACCATTTCTACTTAATATTCTGAGGGTATTACAGAAGGAAACTTTCCTCAATGCTGCCTGTATGTTCCTTCTTATCAACATTTGGGTAAGAGTGACCTTAGTAAGTGGATTTTCGGTGGCCTTTTACATAACGTTGATTCATCCGGCGACCTTTGAAGGACAGAACAAGTGTTGCCCTGTGTCACTTTCTCTGTGCCAGTGCTGTGTGCTCACAGCAGCGTGATTCACCTTGCAGAGTCCCCTACAGGCGGCACCCACTGCTCCCACACAACAGAACAAAGGAGAGACAGACGGGGCTGAACCTGAGAATGTTCACACATACACCTGCATGTATAGTATGCCAGTGCCTGTGTCTCTGTACTGGCTGTTTGTCTACTCCTGTGTCTATCTTTTAAGAAAAGCAGGCCAAGTATTTCATAAGCGTAATTAAAACTGGGTTAGTACCAACAGAATGACAATAATGACAGCATAATTGGCACAAGAGCAGGGGAAGTGGACCAAATGTCTACATACTAATGGTGTGGTGGGTGGGATTGGCATTTGGAGTAATTTCCATAATCAGGAACTCACATTAAATCATAATAGAGTACTTACAAAACCAAAAAATAATTGAACATAAGAATGGGGTCAGAAATGATAACTCAAGAGAAACACTGGATGTGTGTTGGGGTTAGTCTACCTCTCTGCTCTGCACAGACAGAAGAAACTAGCTATGATCAAGAATTTGACTTTATATAGCTTGCACTGCACATTCATTTTGTTTATTTTGTCGAAATATATCTGCACCTCATTATTTTGCCTGGTCGCCATTCTGCCTGTAATGTTAGTTTGAGTGATGTCTAATTGAACATGTAGAACATTTTCTGCAGATGTGCATCATTTCCGCCACATGGATCTGTGCAGATGGTCATCAATAGCAGTTACATCACTGCGTTCTGTCCAAAAACTATAAACTTTTAATACTGAATTCAATTGATTTGTCACATGAAATAATAAAAAATGTTTTCAGTGAAATGTAGCAGTTGTCAGTCAATTTTAAGTAGTTGTAACAATAAATAATAATACAATAATACAATCGAGGACACATGTTATGTTCTCTGTATGCTTTTCTGGAAATTTGGGGTTTGTCGCAACCCAGAGTGAGTTCTTATTCTGCCGTTAAACCTATAAATGATGAGTGTCATCATGGTGTTAACTCATGCCCTATAAGAGAAGGTTGCACACCACACAACCAATTTCTTTCACCATCCAACAATAACATAGATTTGTTGTTGTCGATAGAGTTGTAGTACTTGTTGTTAGGCAAGGTTGGAATAAATTGGACATCCATCATTTGGCCAGTCCTCGCAGTGGGTGTTCGTTTGGATGATTTGAGTAGTTTAAGACTCAGTAAATTTGACTACTTTTAGGCCAACAAAAACAAAATAAATAAATCATGAAGGACTGAGAATCTTTTCACCAGAGCTTTAGTCTTGGCAAGGGTGGAAACAGCATTTAGACCTTCGTGTTGAGAAATGAAAGGTACAGAAAATACAACTGAGAAGTTTACTGAATAAATAAAATGTGAAGAACACTAAGAGTGTTGTGGAATGAGCCCTCGCAGACTTCAGTCGTTTGCACTGTGAAGTGTTCACCATGATCACATCAATTTTGCAAGTGTGGGGTGCCCAGTAGCTCAGTGGGTAAAGCAGGCATCCCAAGTACAAGGGCAATGTCATTGTCGCAGCGGCCGTGGGCTCGGCTCCAACCTGTGGCCCTTTGTCTCTCTCCCCCTTTCACGCTTAAAGCTGTCCTGTCAAACTAAGGCAAAGAAACCTAAAAAAAGAAGCCTTGCGAGGCTGCAAGGCTATAAAAGCCGCTAATAGACAGGCCTCAAGGCAACTACAATCATAAACATAGTGATGGCTGCAGTATTGGCCTTATGTGATTGTCATACTCCTCACATGAGACCCAAGGCTGAGGATTGTTTTACCTGAGACAATCATTCAGACAGTTTTCCTAACCTGTATATATTTGGCATTACACGACACTGATTTATAGGGTTAACTGCAATGATAAAAATGTAGTCTATACCTCTGAATATTTCTGTATAATAATGTAGTCGAACATTATTTCTGACTTACATGATTCAACTAGCATTTTAACACAGTAATTGTTTTACACATTCATAATACGTTTTGGGTTTTTTGGGTCCACAGTTGGAGAAACTACAACATCATGTCTGTATCACACTGAATTGTGGGTAATTCAATCAGTGAAGTTTGGTGAAGTCTCAGAAAGCCCCTTGTGGACTGGATGAGTTGTGGATTTGGACAGCTCTCAGCACGCGTAGACTTCTATGGGAATGCACCCGCAAAGTCCAAGAGTCTGCAAGTGCAGTGAAGTCCAGACATTTGCATTCCCCCTCAGTGCTGTAGTCAAGACCACCTAAACCAAGACCAGATCAGTGTGAGTCCCACACAACATGACACACTTATGATAAACATGGAACATGAAGGCACTCCTCAAATTGAGCTGAATGCTCCACATGCATAGAAACACCCACAGAAAACAAATGAAGCCTCTTTATTCATCTCCTTTATTGCCATATGCTGAATATATGTGTGAATAAGTGTACCATGAGATATGTCTTGATAAAATAATCAAAAGGCATTTTACGGGTGAATTCTATGTGCTGGAATTGTCCTTTGTTTTATATGAGCAAACAAATAGAAACAAACCCTAAGGATCTGAAATCAACTTATCCATCTTTATTCAACGCTTGTTTTTGCACAGGCAATTTAGTGAGATCCACATAGTTGTGGTCTTGACTGGTCTTAAAAATTAAATCCAGAGTCCTTTTTGTCTACGACCGAGACAAGGCTGAGTAAAAATGCAGTCAAGTCTGAGTCAGAGACCTTCAAAAAGTGGTCTTGGGACAGATCTCTAGACCAAAACCAATCAATCAAGACCAAATGAGTACTACAATACTGTCCCTGGGGGACCATGAATATCTGCTACAATTTTCATGGCTATCAATCCAGTAATTGTTTTTTAATATATGGACTCATAAGTCCATATATTAAAAAATGGGTGGGGTGTCTGCTTGGGAGAAATTGGCCCTCTGAAAATCATGGCTACAGCTCTAATACTCTGGATCTTGCTGGGGGGCAATTCTGCTTTTATTTATTTACTCATTTCTTTTACTTAAAGCTACAATTGTTAACTATTATGAAATAACTTTTTGTCCGATTTGTTTAAACTGTCATTTCCGTAACTGCTTATCCTGTTAGGGGTCGCGGGGGGCTGGAGCCTATCCCAGCTGAACCTGGGCGGGAGGTGGAGTACATCCCAGACAGGTCGCCAGACTATCGCAGGGCTAACTGTTGAAACTATCAATATATTCTAAAAGGGGAGTAAAAAAAATCATGTTCCTCCTCCTCCTCCTATTGCTTCTAATGGCAATCGCTAGAATCATCAACAACCAATCCGAGCCAAAGAGCCTCTAACGCAGCTGTCAATCTTGTCAATCACTTCTCGTGAACTGCGAGTCAAACTAGGCAGCGTTAAGCAAATATGAATCAGGATTCTGTTACTACATTGCCTATTTCTCACCTCACATGTTTTCAGAGACATGTTTTAGTGTACTGTTTAGCTGTAAAATGAGAAAGTGTCTGACCCAGCAGCCAGACCAGCTCTCTCTCTTTTTACATCTTAACAGTACACTAAAAGATGTTTCTGAAAAAACATCTAAGGCAAAAAAAATAGACAGTGCAATTACAGAAACATGATTCATATTTGATAATCGCTGCCTAGTTTGACAGTTTGGCTGCAGTTCATGAGCAGTGATTGACATGACTGACAGCTGCGTTAGACACTCCTCAGCTCTGATTAGTTGTTTTTGTTAAGGTGTGGAAAGGTACAATACGAGGGGGGAGAGGAGCATGATTTTTTCTTCGTCATCTAACCTGCTTCTGTGTAGACACAATGACAGTTTCAGCAAATATGACAGTTATTTTTTTAAAAGTTCCCAACTACAGCTTTAAGAGTTGGCATGCATGAATACCGTGGAGGTGAGTCTGCATGTACTGATTCACAACTCCCCTACAAAATGTTAGTGCAAGCTTATATGGGCATAGTATGTATTGGTAAAAGCAGACAAAAAGGGAACAGTCTACTGACTAGAGTTTCATTTTATTTTCAGTTATAAAACAATACATATTTGATTACAAAAAATGACACATATTTAACCCTCTAGTTAAAATCCGGGGGCACGAACAAAAGCTGAGACAATGGCTGTTCAATGAAGTTACTACTGAGCATGTGAGAAGACCAAACAACACCACAAGAACACTGGGCTGCATGTAAGCTGTCCACCTTCTCGCCGCCTAACAATAACGGTGTCGGTGCAGCTTGGCACTTTAATTAGCATTCATTTCTCGGAGACTGACAGGCGACGTTGTATGTGTTTATGAGAGAGACAGAGTGAATGTGTGAAAAACAGGCTGAACACAGTCAGACTGTTCCCGTGGGCAGGAAAGAATGAATGCTGTGAAAGAGGCTGTTGTGATTCACTCTATCTCGCTCAATCTGTGAATAGTATGTAAGAGCTGCTATCTGGTGCATGACGCTCCTGGCACACCATGTTCAGACCAAATTTGTCTGCCGTTTCCTGTAAGACGAAAGGAGAATCCCCAGGAAACTCCATCCCCCATTGGATGTATGAAGCATTACAGAGGAGGAAGCACTGCCATGTATGTATGCTCCCCGTGACACTGATTTCCATATCCATGGCTGCACTGCCGGCTGAAGAGTTGACTCTGTGTCGTAATCTTGTAGTATAATCTCTAAATAGAAACACTGGCTCCTTTTCAATGACTGTAAAAGCGCATTCAAGCAGATGACTTGCTGCATTTCATCAAGAGTGGCCTTCATGTGGTGTGGTTTGTGAGTCAACAACATTATGTGGGACTGTGAGATATTTTTAAATATCTTATTCTATTCATCTTAAACATCATCCCCAGTTTCCTCTCTTGTCTTTAAATGATCTTCCTGGTTAGGGACTGTACAGAATTAATAGGGGGGGGGAGTCAGAAAAGAGGATTTATGTATGTATTTTGGGAGAGCGGGAAGGGATCTTTTGTTGTCTTTATTTTCTTGGCCAAGATTTTTTTAATTTCATCTTTTTCTTGTGGGTTTTACTGAAAAGATCATAAAGGTGCATTTTAAAGGCCAACTATCTAAAGCCCTTTTTCCCACTGGACAAAAACCTATTAAGACTCACTGACATCTAGCTTTTGTCTGTAGCGGGAAAGGTTACAATTGACATTTGCTTGCGGGACAAATGACTCTGTAGTAGTCAGGTATTTATCGGCTCTAGCACCAATTGACTCCGATCAGCAGGGATGGAAATGTGGCTTCCCAGCCTGTTCTTATTCCCAACTCATCAGATACTACTGCTTTGTCAGTGATTTCAGCATCAGACACCAACACAAAAAGGCATCTTTCGCAACGGTATAATGAGGCATGGTACATATCATACAGCTGGATATCATACCGCAACAAGTGGTGCGTCAATTATTAACACCACAGGACAGTGTCAGTTTGAAAAATCGCAAGATATCAACACAACTAAAGGAGCTGGAAAGTCCCTATACTGCTGGCAGGAAGGGTAGTGGATGGGTCCAACAAAACTGGACTTTCACCCAGGAGTCTGGTGTTCGCTTTCTGTACGAATGTTGAGCTAAATCATATTTTTTTCTAAATCTAACCATGTGTGTTTGTTGCACAAGGAAATAAACATAAATACAAGGTGTTTTACCAACATTGTAACTTTACTTTGAAAAAGATTTTATATATCTAACGAGAAGAAACTCTACACCCCCTGTGAAAACTGAAGAGTATTTTGAGAAGACACAACGCATGTAACAAGTGTAAATTCACACAGTGTCCCAGAACATCAACAGCAGACACATGATTACACGTATCATGTCATATGTAGACATGAAAGTCCCCTGACCAAGCGGTGATTTGTGACGAGTTGGGATGAGAACGAGAAAGTGTTGGACTTCCAGATCAAGATGCTAGTTTTAGCCCCCATTTCAGAGCAATGCTATGAAGCATATCGCCTCTGTTGGTAACCTCTCAGCCACAAATTCTACCCATCTCCATCTGAGTAGCGCTCGAACATCATTGCACATTGGTCAGCACCAAGTTTGAAAGAGAGATTGGCATGACATGGTATGACAGATATGAAAAAGAAGTAACCACCCTTTTTACTGGACTCCAGGCAGCTTTCTGCTGTTACTAATCGTGACACACCAGGAAAACAACGAGAGAGCCATACTTGTCTGCATGGCTATGGTCTACTGACAAAGGGAAAGGTGTCTGTTGTCTAAAAAAACAACAACACACATACACACGGATTTTGGTGGAAAAACGGGTATAACTATAATTATACTGCACAACTGCAAAACAATCTGTATAATTAACAGGGATTAAACGTTAACTATATACACTGTGTCATTTCTTCAATACCCAACAGTCATCTTTGCTTTATTCTGCATCTACCAGAACCGTGATGAACTTAAATGTATCATGTAGAGTTAATGTATCCAATGATATAACGCATGTTTAGCACAATCAAACCTGTTCTGCTAATGAGTGAGCTAGTACTAAGTGTTCATTTGATAGCTGTTGGTTCAGCGATAGCGAGCAGCTTGAGTGTTCTGCCAACAGACAACACATTTGTTGTGTTTTGAGGAATCTGGGGAATAATTCCACTTCTGATGTGTGACTTGGGCTGTGTAAAGATTATTGTTCCATGCACATATTTCTAACAGGGCCAAGTTACTGAGAGAAGGGTTTTGTTTTAATCATTTTTGTACAATCCCTTATTATGGACTCATCAGACTCTAGAATGATCATAAAGAAATAGTGTATTATGTGTCTCATAAATCTTTCATTTGTGTATGGATATGTAGTTAACTTGTGAAGCATCAGTGCCCTTAGCACTTGGCATGTTTTGTGTTGAGAGCGTAGATTGTATAAAATAATGGACATAGTCAGATGGACGATGTCACCTATTGGTTGTTTTGAAGCCTCATGTTTGGCATTTTGGCCATCGCCATCTTGGATTTTCGGGGCCAGAAGTGACCATATCTGGACAAGAGGGTGGAGATAATGTTAATGCTAGCTGCTATAAAGCTTGGTTAGCATGACTATGGTTTTAAAACTGTGTAAGTCCTAAAACCCAGAAATGAGTTAGCATTTTAGCACTCCCTGTCTCCTTGTCTCAAAGTCAATGGATTTTTTTAAATTAGTTTTTGATTAGATGGCTAAAAATAAGGTATGTGGTTAACACAAGGCTGAAGAGACTTACATGTTCTGTTCTACAACAGAAAACATGTCAGTAAATACACTACTTGTGAATTCTGAAGCTTTTTCGTGTCGTTAAAGGCGGTTGCTAACAAGTGGCTAAATGAGACTACTGAAATTCAACAACACAGAGGCTTTACAGCCTCATTGTGGTGGCGATGTTGGTTTGTTTATGTTAGCTTTTTACCTCAGGATATTGCATTTGTTTGAGTTATATAAAAACCCATCCCAGTACAGTTGTCATGAATGTTGAAATTATGGGGGTCTATGAGAACTGACTCGCTCTTGGAGCAGGCCTCAAGTGGCCATTAGAGGAACTGCAGTTTTCAGCACTTACGTGTTGGCTTCTTTTTTTTAGCCCCTGAGGTTGCCACTTGGTTGAGAGGCTCCTGAGCTGTCTGGAAGACAAAAGGTCCACCTTGATTGAATGATGTGGGATGGAAACTGTACAAGGCTGAAATGATTGCTCTGTACTTTGAGTTCTATCTCTGTCCGTGCACATGTGCTGTGCCAAAGGCTTCTCTGATATCAGATTTATATTGTCATAAAACTTATATTTTCAAGTAACAGGAACTCAGTCTCTTTGAGTTTATTTGTACTTTTTATCAAAACGAAGATTGACAGTACAAATTCTTCCACATCAATTACTGTTTCTGGCAAGGCAATCAGCATCCTTCAGGCAGTCAACATGATTTTAAGGTGATATCTCGAATCTTTCGCAGGAGCAAGATATGTGAACACTCACCAAACAACACAAGGTTTTTAACACATTTCAATTACATAACTGTAAGCTGCCATTTTCTTCCACAGCTGTTGGATATTAAATGGCTCATTTGCATTGGTTTGCATCTATTGTCTGTAGCACTATACATAATTGCTATGCAGAACTGCGGGGGTGGACACATTTACATGCACACCTGCACAACATAATGGATACAGAAACCATTCAATAAATACAGCCTCTGTAAAGCGCATTGAACTTTCCAGCAAAACTCCATTAACAGAACAGTTTGAGTCCAAATAATTTCCAGCTTCAGAAAATAAACCTTAACACATTCGGAGTGTCAATCAGTGGTATTTGTTTAGGGTTATAATTGGCTGCACTTTTGTTTTGAATTCTGTTGAATAACAAGCACATTTTCTTCTCCCCCACCCCTAGAATACAATGCAATCCAATACAACACTACAACAAAACAGGGGCCTCAAAAAAAGATCTTAACTCATCTTTTCCTGTGCTACTCAGTGGTGGAAAGTAACTGTACAGGAGTATGTTATGTTACTTCGTACTTCTACTACACATTTCAGAGGGTAATATTGTATATTTTACGCCACAACATTTATCTGACAGATACAGTTGTTAGTTACTGTCAAGAGTAAGATTTAACACTAAAAATCACATATTGAGCTTATATAATAATCTGTGTTGTTGAAGATTAAACCTTCCCAACATTTTTGGCTTGTGACCCTCTTAGAAAAACAGTAGTTGGGGTCCCTTGACACAATTCAGATATAAGTTGATAGCAGTTCCACCAAAATGAAAATTCCTCCCTTTCAAATGGTAAAGCAGGACTTTGTTTTTTGTTTTGTCATTGTAGACACCAAGGATAGCTGCTGCAATGATGTAGCTATTAGGGATCCTAATAAACTACACTAAACTAATTCTTTCAAACAACACCTTATCAACACCTTATCTCAACACCTGTCAGATTTATCTTGAAGGGGGCCCAATCCTTAGGTTGGGGGCCACTGGACTAAAATACTGAGATGTGAGGTAGCCTACTTAAAACAACTGCCATCATAGGTGGATTAATGTACTGGCCTATCGGGCACAGGCCCAGGGGCCCAAAATGTCACCTCTGATAATGGTTTATTCATTTAAAAACACATTGTGCTCATTTAGCACACTATTTCATGTAGTTTTTATCTGCTGGAGGGTCGCGTAGGGGAGCGTAGCGCGACAAAAATATTAGAGCCGCGTAAAATAGAGAGTTGTCGCGCCGCTCCCGTTGCCGGCTGTAATTAGGGACTTTAAGCAATGGCAGATTTTGCCACGGCTCCGGCTCCCGGAAATAAATCTCTCCTGGCACTGGTACCGTAGCCGTCAAATCCACAGTAGTCATTAGTGTTGCACGGTATACCGGTACTAAAATAGTACCGTGGTACTAGAGTATTCCAAACGGTACTATACTGCATTTGGAAAATACCGGTACTTTTTAAATTGATTCAATTCATTAATTTATTTAATTCATTTATGCACACAAACGCCTTCCTTGTTCCTATTGGACCACATATTGCGCAAGTGGTGTGTATGACAACACCTGTATCAACATTCGCAGCTGGCACACATGAAAAAAGACAAGACAAAGTCTGCCTCGCAAAGGGAGACAACACGAGACAACACAAACTTGGTGAAACATTTGAGCAACCAAACCGTGACGTCCGTATCGAGGTACTTACCGAACCATGATTTTTTGGTACCGTTACACCCCTACTATTTATTGTTCTAAAGGTTTGTATCCAAAAGGACTTTTCCTTAGGAAAAGTACCGAAAAGTATCGAAAAGTATCGAAATTCATATTGGTATGGGTACCGAAACAAAGATTTTGGTATCGTGACAACACTAGTAGTCATTAAGCAGGTTGCTGCAGTAGCTGTCAGGTCGGAACAGCTGATCACGCACCACGTGACAGGGGTGAGGGTAAAAACACAGCTCAAGTGAGCTATCTCAGTTCGGTCAAAATGTCTTTCAAAAGGGCCAGAAAGGAGTTGTTCTATGCATTAGATGACAAGTTAATATCAGAGGAAGAGTTTTTGTTATAATATGACGTGAACAAATCTAAGAACTTAGATTTACCATATCAACACTATATGTGCGTTTTCACCTGGATGAAATGGAGGAGGATGAATGTCTGGCGGAGCTCAGAGTGAGAAAGTGCGACCTTCCAGTGTTGGCAGATGTGCTCGGGATTCCAGACAAGTTCATCTGTGATCAGAGAAGTGTCGTGGGAGGGATGGAGGGCTTATGTATGCTCCTAAAGAGGCTGGCATGAAGGAATGGAATAAAGACTAATGTACATAGTATTTATAGGGTATACTGAGAAATTATATAGGCTACCATATGCAATGCAAGGATGAGGGGAGAATATAGCCTATAGCAGAAAATAATGCACTATGGTTTTTATACAGTGAAATATACATAGTATCCTGCGTCTGTGGGAAAGGATCGCTGAAACATGTAATATATAGTGTGTCACTATCAATTGTAGAACACATTTCATTTCAGAAATATAATGAAAACCATTTAACCACGCATTGTAGCGACTACTTGAGATGCTTTGTTTTCTCGTAGTGAGTCAGCAGGCTATGGCAGGCAACACGGGCACTACGACTTAAGTCTCGATCAGCAGAGCGCAGATCTATTTCCGGGAGCCGTAGCCGTGGCAAAATCCACCGCTGCCTAAAGTCCCTATTGATTAACAGGGGGGCGAGCTGCTACGAGATTCGCGCTGCAGACGTGTCGCGCCGCTGACGTGCCCGGTGGAGCCCGGCCGTAAGTTTGCGTTTCTTTCTTCTATGCAAGCGAGGTGGTGGGGCCCTTTGCATAATTTTGCCCAGGGCCCCATTTTCTCATGGTGAGCATATGGCAGCCAAATCTAGTGTTTTTTACAAAAGTGCGTTAACTGTAGCAGCTAGCCCTGGACTCACCAATCAGAAGAGCTGCAGGTGATGCGTCTTTCCTCAGGACCCTGTCCCTCCTTCATTCGGGTGTGAGGTCCCTTTCTAATGCCAACTGCTCCAACTGGACGGCGCATGGATAAACGCCGCTCAGTGAAGACGTCCCTCAAGATTGACGGTGAATTTTCTCTCACTTCGTAGATCATTTTGGGGGCTGAAGTCGTGGTCCACTGACAGTATCAACCTATCCCCCGGACAGCGATGCAAGGCGATGCTCCAGCCGCAGGGCTAACGTTACAACTCGGCCTCCTTTCGTGAGTTCGCCCCCTCCTTCTAACACAACGGGTCTTCCTCCAGTTCAGTTCCAAGCCGGGCGTCGGCCATCTTAATTTTTTGTCGGTTTAATGTTCTTTCACTTAAAGCCACTATCTTATATCCATGGTCGCCAACTATACATTACTGTTGGCTAACGCTAGTTCCTTTGCGCTGCACGGTTCACCCTTGACCTTTGATCCTGTGGGTCATCCTGAATCTCGCGGTTATGTGCGAGATTTGATGCTTGACTGCCTAACTCCTGAATTAGACTGCTAAATCCATACCTAAAGTATCCCTCAAACTACTCTAACATGCACTTTCTTTTCTTTTTATTAGGAAATGTTGTCAGATGGAGGCAGTGGCGTAGTGGTAGTTGATGAGGTGAGTGTTCTACTGGGTAGATGGGGAGGTTACAGAGGAGGAAGTAGGCAGGTCTGTACTCTTCTATATTTTCCAGTGGCTTTTTGGCTGATAGGTGGGTATACTGGTAACAGCCAAAAAAAAGAGGTGGCTATACCCTGTATACCTGCCTATGTCCTCTACTACACCAGAGGAGGGAGGGGTGCAACATGGCACAGGTGGATGGGTAGGCTACAGTTGTGGGGCACATACCCAAGGGGACCAGTGCATCCTTAATAACAATCTGATAATGTCATATGTGATGATTACAGTTACAGGGCCATGTCCCTGCCTACTTTTGATTGATCAAGTACTTTTTGTGGATTATATTAGGCTACAGTGCTTTTTGGATGCAGGACTTCACCTTAAATCTTTTAAATAAAAGATCTGAATAGCCCACTCCTTCCAGCACTGCTGGTGCTATTTTTGATTTATTTGCATTAAGCTGTATAGGCGTTTGTTTCATTGTGTCAACCTCATGACTAAACCTGAGTGTGGTCCTTCACATAAGAGTGTTTGTGTCACTGCAGATCTATTGGCTACTTAAAATAGCTGTCCTGAAATACCCCCACTAAAATGAGAGACATTTGTTCAATCATCTGCATCCTCTCACCCACAGCAAAATTATATAGCATTAATATTTCAGACGCATGGGCTCAGACAAAATGGACATAAAAAGTCATCTGAGGACAGGGGCTCCATCAGTGAGCAGGTGACTGTCTGGACTGAGTCTGGGCAGACAGCAGGATGTTTTAACTGCATGTCTGGTTGTTCTGTTCAGTCTGTGAAGAGACAAAGAAAAAAAAAGCACTCTCTGTACTGAGTCGTGACTGTCTGCTCGGCTCTGCTTTCAAGAACTCCGGAAGCAAGTCTAGAGATGGAGAAGGAGGCTGCAACATCCGCGTGATCATCGCCCGAGCACCAATGGCGTTGCACCGTGCAATCTGAGGACACCGGCATCCCCTGCCGCGCGTGAGGAAATGGGCGGATCCGGGGAAAGCTCGCTCACCGCTGCGTGGGTGGGTGAGTGGATAGTAACGGAGCTGCCGCGGTGGTATTTAACAGAGAGCCGAGGAGAGCTCAGACAGGACGAAGCAGTAGCTCGACAAACCGGCGCGGTTTCAGCACCTGGACAGCGACACTTGTAGCCCTAAAGCAAACTACTTTTTACCAGCCATCATGGTTCTCATCTGGACTCAGTTCGGTGTGAAGCACAAAAATGTCAATGTCAAGTGCAAAGTGCGGGTTATGCACAGAGGTGACAGCTCAGGCTCATCATCATCAGCGGTGAGTACCTTTTTTATTAATGTATTTTTTAAAATGTTTGTCTTTTCACTAAGTAAATCATCAGATATTCAAATGATAGTATGTTAAATACACTGCTAGAATTATTAAATTTCATACAGTGTAGACCTGCATTATATTAGAAAATATTTGGTTTTAAAAAATCTTTCATGTAGTGGACATCCCTCAGTATCACTGACTTTATGTCTGTTGCTGTGGATCCATTCAAAATGCAATAGTCGCCGATTCACGCTCAGCCAATCGCTGCAGAGCATCTCGGTCGTTGGGGGAAATCTTTTGCCCCTCACGACTCCCCTCCTCTCTCTCTCTCTCTCTCTCTCTCACGTTGTATTGTGCACCAGCCTGTAAAATCTATGGATATGCAGCTGCACAGCAACACAGAGATAAGGGTGTTTTCCCAGAGAGTGTCTTTGCTGGAGGGGTAATTTTCTTGCATATTAATAGATATGTGCAGCAGCTAGTGTGGAGCATGTCCAATACATGAACCTTCCTGCTTTGTAGTGTAGTGTGGTGGATAAATATTTAAATTTACACCCTCATGACTTATTCATCATCAGCCTTCTTGCAGCATGCACCATTCGAGTTCATAAAAAGTGCATTCTTTGAAGAGGTTTTTTTTTTTTGGAGTGGAGATATGATAAGTAAATGATCTAATGTCTGATTGTCCTTGTGTCCACAGGAAGGCACCAAGTCCGAGCAGGACACGCCCTGCCTGGCCATCAAACCCACAGGCAAGGACTTCTACAAAGTCCTGGGTGTCTCCCCTGATTCCAACGAAGACGAGATCAAGAAGGCCTACAGGAAGATGGCTCTCAAGTTCCACCCAGACAAGAACAGTGATGCGGACGCAGAGGACAAGTTCAAAGAGATTGCAGAGGCCTACGAGATCCTGACCGACCCCAAAAAGAGAAGCATCTACGACCAGTTTGGAGAAGAAGGTGAGATTTTAATGACAGGAGTTAAATGGCGCAAACTGTGACTGACATCTGGTTAATTACTGTCGCACAGGCGGGTGCATTGACTATTCATGTCTTCATTAAGGCTAAATACTGATGTGCAGTGGGAGGATCATGACTGAAACACTTCCACACTTATTAAAGCTGCTAAATATGTGCAGCATAGACAGCTGCAGGGCTGATGAATTATTCAGCAACCTTAGAGTTTTCCTGAAAACTCCTAAATAGCAGATGTTTGGGAAACCTTCTGGAGAGAGAGGCAGACTTTGCATGAAACAAGCACCAATATTAGAATAAGAATGAATCACTGTGTAAAGCTGCGGGTTTTAATGAATTTAAATGAACTTTTTCTGTTTCTGTCTGTGTTTTTAGGTCTTAAAAATGGAATGTCAATGGCCGGCCAAGGCAGCGTGTTTCGCAATAACTTCCACACTGACCCCCACGCCACCTTCTCCTCCTTCTTCCACGGCTCCGACCACTTCGACATCTTCTTCGGCAACGACAACGACGCCGAAGATGACCTCTTCAACCCCTTTAGAAGGTTCCCCTTCAGCCACGTGGGCGGGTTCTCCGGCGGCGAGGGTGGGCTGCGAAGGGGCCAGCGGCGGCTGCAGGGCGACGAGGTGGTGCACGATCTGCTGGTGACCCTAGAGGAGGTGATGCAAGGCTGCACGAAGCACGTGAAGATCACCCGCAGCCGCCTCAACCCTGACGGCCGCAGCGTGCGAACCGAGGAGAAAGTGCTAAATGTGGTGGTGAAGAAGGGCTGGAAAGCGGGGACCAAGATCACCTTCCCCAGGGAGGGAGACGAGACGCCCAACAACACCCCCGCAGACATCACCTTCATTCTCAGGGACCAGGAGCACTCGCAGTACAAGAGAGAAGGCTCCAACATCGTCTTCACGGCCCAGATCACCCTCAAGGAGGTGAGTTCAGTGCACTGATGTCAGGCTCAAAGGTCTGGTGTTTGACTCCTACTGAGGCCATCACACCTAAACTTATTATGAAACACGTCACAGGTTTATAAGTAGATATACTATGTAATTGCCAACACCTCACACCTACTCAGAGAAAGGCGTTCATCCATCCACCACTTCTTATCCTTTATGTAACCGTAGAATGATGCATCTTCTGAAATACCAAAAACAATTGATTACAGAAGGGCATCAATAAGACAGAAGGTTCGATCTCTGCCAAATCCAGAGAAGGTGATATTTTTGATTTTAGTGTCAGGACAGAACACGGTGTTCTGCTGCAGGCATCTGAGCCCCCAGCTTACAATGGGCTGACAGACCCCCGCTAACAGAACAGCAGCAGCAGCCTGCCAACGCCTTCGTTACCTCATCGGCCCCTGCAGAGCGAGAGAGAGCAGGAGCTAAATTTAGCCACAGTGCTGACTGCCCCCACGAATCACACTTCACTCTGCTTCTCTCAGCTACGATGTGTGCCGCAGACTCCTCTGCCTCTACATGGCAGGCAGAGAGGCCGCTTTTTTGGCAGGCTCCGTCTCTGGCTCTCACTTCTACCGACCCACGCACAGATTAGCAGGGTAGCAGTCACAGAGAGTGGCATTTCAAAGAGCCCCCTCCATCTTCCTATGGCTCCCTTCAGTCACTGAAGCATTTAACTCCCACACAGTGCCTGCAAATAGGGCAGCGATTATAACATCTGTAACACCGGCTTGTTGCATAACACAGAGAATCTTTATGCTTTTTGAAAGACAGACACTCTATATTTATCTGTTATGCAACTTGACACATTTAAACATCAGGCATTTAATTGATTTTTTTCTTATGATCCAAATGTGCTTCACACCAGTCATAACAAGGCCACTCAGGAAGCATTATGAAACATGCTCTAAATATAACAAGTCAACAAAACTAACTTTTCTCTTCCTTTTGTCTCACCAGGCTCTCTGTGGCTGCACAGTTAATGTCCCAACACTTGACAACCGGATGATGCCTCTACCATGCAGCGATGTTATCAAGCCAGGTGCTGTCCGGCGGCTGAGGGGCGAAGGCCTGCCCCTGCCCAAGAGCCCATCTCAGCGAGGCGACTTGGTGGTGGAGTTCCAGGTGCTCTTCCCTGACAGGATCCCACCGCAGTCCCGCGAGATCATCAAGCACAGCCTGGCTCAGTGCTAGTCTGCTTTCATTCACTGACCTGATTTGACACAGCTTCACCATGTGTGTATGTTGTTATCAATTCACAAACACAGCCTTGCCTGAGGTGCTAATTATCACAACCAATCACAACCTCTTATTGTGTTTGGGAACGGCAAGTAGCGCTTAAGTGAGTTGTTGTTCAGCGAGGAGGTGACTTTCTGCAGGCACGACGCACAACACCTACGATGCCATCTGAGCAGTGAGTGTAGAAGTGATGAATGGGGTCTTTGGTATCTGAGGGCGTCCATTGACTCAATAGCCTTTATCTTGAATAAAAGCGTTATCTGTACTGTTATACTTGCAAGCCTTTAGCAGGATATCAGTGTGCTATTCAAGTCTGTATAGACTTCCTTAAACCTGAATGGTAGAAGAAGAAAAAACTTTATTATAGTTATATGGTGCTCATATGACCGATCTTTTGCATTGATTTATTACAATAGCATATATACTTGTGTACAAGGATCTACTTTGTGTACAAAATGCAAACATATTGTCTCTAAGAGAGACTCATCTGTCAAATGTTCTATTGAATTATTTGAAAATGATTGTATATATTCTGCGAGGAGCCAGCAGTTGGTGTATGATTATTACCTGATATAGAAATGTTTGGAAGCATGAAAAATAAATTAAAAAAAAAACACAATTTGACTTCTGTTCTCTGCTCTTCTTTATGACAAATGTCCAGTGTGCCTGTATAAGTGGACTGCAAGAGTCCTCAGCAACACTGAAGTCCATAAAATCACAGTTCAGAGCATGAATATGATCACTGCAGCACTTTCAGATGCAGTGAAGCAGGAGTCCACCTCGTGCTGCCATCTAGCGGCCAATCTTTGCCATGACAGCGCCAAGCATCCTGCACATAATAGGGCACACCTGTTGATCTGTAATTCATGTGGCTGCCAACTGAGAGTGGGTTGCATAGTCGTCTCAGATCAAGCCTTTGCTTTGTTAACACTTGACAGCGTTAGTCTATAATGATGAAGACAAGAGAGATGAAACACTTCGTTCCCACTTGGAGACTGCATGCATTTGAGAAGAAGGCTGGCATGTTGCTGCTGGATCAAAAATACTTTCAAACAGTCCACATTGATTGACACACCAAACCACCTGTGCGTTCAGAGACGACGTGCAATCTCAGTTGAGATCAGCGATTTCTGTAAAATTCACCCTTCATGTCCTCTGGAATGAAATGTCGCAAACAAGTCAGACCACACCTTCAAACCTGACAGAAGGTTACCCCGTGACAAATCTGACCTTAGTGGTCCTTTTGCTCATACCCTGTGTGGTCATTCTGCTCCTGCTGAACTGTTTCTTCCTGGTTTACAAGTTACTGATCCTGTCAAAGAAGAAGAGCAACAGACAGGAGCGAGAGGACGCAGAGGAGATGCTTTTGCAGTCCACCCTGCAGAGAGTCAGAAGAGTATCCGATGTGGTTTTCCCCTCGCTGCAGGACGGGAGGAGAGCTTACATGTCTGTATCGGAGCCCGTCCTGCCCCATCCTGTCACCTCCTCCAGGGCTTCATCCAGGGAGAGGGCCGGGGTGGATCACAGGAACCGGCTCCTGAGGCCAGATGGCGCCACCGGCTTAGGGTCCCTGAGGGCGCCGAGCACCATCCGGGCCACCCCCTCTGCGGCTGGGTTCACCTCGAGACTCGACCTGCCCTCCGGGTCACGGACATGCAGCATTAGTAAAACGGGATGGTGTAAAAGCGCACCAGTTTTACCGCAGTCCAGTGAGTCAGAGGCTGAAATCAGGGTGAACCTTGTTCCGCCAAATTCTCCAACGGTGAGTGGTCCACTGTGGGTGTACATAACTCTAAATAAGGCAGGGGCCCAATGAGTCCTGAGACATTGGGAAGTTATTATAAAGTAGTAGAGATTGACTAATTAGTGGATATTAATTCAAGAACATCTGCAGGAAACATGGACTAAACATACACCTTATCCAATAACACCAATATTCACATTTTAACGATGCCTTAGGCCAGTGATGCCAGATTCTAGTGATTCTACTCAAACAGCATGGCCGGATTAACTTGCCTTGGGGCCCCAGGGCAAAAATGAGCCACTGGGCCCCTCTTAAACACCCTGTTATCGCTCATTTATCCTCCCTTTGCTTACTAAACTATGTACCTCTTTTTCAAACGTTGTAAACATCACTTCACTCATACTTCCAGGCATCCTTTATGATGTCATAAATACAGCTTATAGATGGCACTAGAAGTGAGAGTCAAAAGTTCCTGGTGACGATAGACCTGGTCTAATATCGTACCTTTCAGTGGAGGCATTGTTGTAGACGATGGTGGTCTGTGAGGCCATTATACATCACGGCATGTGGACGAAGAATTCTTTTCACTACATTACAGATTTGTTCTGTTTCACCGAATTTTAAATGTTTTCGTTGTCTGCTACGGTCGTATCTTGCTTGAAATAACCTACACTGCGCCCGGGATCTCTGGCGGTACCGCTGTATTTCATCTGTATCCATAAACCTTCAGAAAACAACATGCAAATATCGACGGAATATGAAGGAATCCAGAGTACGAACAGAATGCTTCATTCATCTCCGTAAACATATCTAATACTGAGCATTTTGTCTTCAGTATTCCTGGAATAATATCTGGCCCCAGGTTTCCTGTGTGGTAATTTGAGGTAGATTTGAGGTAAAATAGTAAAAGTGTTACAAGTAGATTTTGTCATCGGGCCTTAAAATCAGCTAATAAAGCAGAACCCACCTTTAGGGCCTTATTGTGTCAGGTAATATTTGCTTTAGTGCCGCATGTTCCCATATTACCAAACAAAGTCAGAGTCCATAAAACTACCACAATTGCCACACAGTAACGTTGGGATTTTTGAGGGCCTCTGGAGGTCTGCTGTTGGCTGTCATTACTTATACTAACTCCCCCACCCATCTTATTTGGTTTATTCCAGACAAACAGGACAGATTAAAGCAACATCGTGTTACAATAATCAGCAAAAAGAATAGTGAGCAAGAAATCTGTACAAAATTGTAAGATGATTACTTTAAAAATAACACAAATGCATGTCCATCCAGCTGGGTTCCCATAGTCATCACATTTTCCAGGCCTGGGAAAGTCATTGAATGGGTCTAATTTATTGAAAGTTTTGGAAAAGGCATGGAATTTTGTTGTTTAATGAAATCGTTACAGTAATCTTCTATGGATAACCTTCAATGTAATGTAACATAAGGGGAAATTAATTTTCTGTAGCTTTGGACATAACATAGCTCTAATACTGTATGTGTCAATCTGTGATGCTTTGTTTACCATTGCATACATTTTGTCATTTTCTCCCTGGGTTCATCTCTCCCTTCCTGTATGCCAGCTAGCTGAAATTATATATGAATAGAGTTTGAATCTGGTATGTTTCTAAAATGCTGGGCAAGTGACGCAAGAAACAGAAAATGCTACATTATGGATCCTTGAAAAGTCATGGAAAAGTTTGGAAATTTTGTCCATGAAAATGTGTGGGAACCCTGAGCTAAGATCCAACATCCAGTATGAAGCAGAAACTCTGCTCCTAATTCAAAGAGTGAAGTCTGTATTTCTTTCCTCTGTTCTCAGCAGGAGACAGAACATGTGGGCCATCTTCATCGCAGCAGCACTTATGATATGCTGACAGATGTGAGCCCAGGTGCTGCAGTGCACGTGTTTGACAAAGTACACACAGAGTGTGAGTGCATCAATCCACCCTTAGAGGCGTCCTGCCTGAACACATCTGCAGTGGGTCCTGGACTTGACAGCGATTTTGGTGCAAGTGCAGGTACGCTTTGGTCTCCTTCAGCTGCACTGTAATCAATATGACTGTCATCAATAACTAATACTACCACTGCATCAAGACAAGTAGACTGGGGGAACAGTATGAAGAAAAAACTTCTCTTAATGGGTCATCTTTTGTTGGTTTAAATTAATGGAAATGTCATTTATTTTTCTTTTCAGGTGTCTCCCTGCGGATTCTGTCGGACAGTGACGGTCTGTCCAATGGTGTTCTGGCTTCAGCCCTGGAGTGGGATTATTATGACCCCTGCTATGTCAAGCAGAATAATGTGCCCAAACATAAACACCACAGACCTGCAGTGCACACCAAACAGTACTGGGTGTAACATGTTCCAGCTGTCAGTGGTTTTAATGTTTATTTATTTTTATTACTTATTTATTTAATTTAAATTATATGTGCATGTTTTACTTTTTGGAAAGACACAGAGTTGTCATTTATTTAGTTTGTCTCACTAATGATCACTAGTTTAAATTCACTCAATTTTTTTTTATACAAATGCACTCTGCCACTGAACTTGTTCAAATTGTGAAATATTTACTGTGCACCTTCACTTATGCCATCATGAAGTATATATTATGCACTTCTTCACTTATGTTCATCTAAATTATAGTCACTGTTTCATGTCAACGGAGGCTGTTCAGCCAGTTCTGGATTTCATAAACATTCACATTGATTAACATTCACTGCTGCTTGATTTAAATGTTTTGATTCACCGTGAATAATAAAGTCTAATTTATAATTTAGTTAAGTGCCTCTTGGTTATCTTTCCATTAAAATGAATAATTGTCACACAGGAAAATTGAAATTTGCAGACATATTAAAAGTAGTAGTAATCAGTATGGGGAAAAAAACATATTTATGGGGTTTGAGCAAGATTAATTTTGTTTGTACTGGCCTGTCCAACCCTATCAAACATATTTTTAAATTACAAACAAATCTTATTAGGATTTTTCAATTTGGACATCTACCATGTGCTTCTTCACCAGCAGAGGGCATGATAGTTTTAGTGTTTGTGGGTTTCACGTTACAATTTTCCCCCAGTGCAAATAGAGATGCAGGAGATTACTGATGATACTGAGCCTTAGCTGCAGGCTTAGACTACATAGTGGTGGATTAAGAGAGATACACTGATTCAGTGCTTGTCATATATAAACTAGAAGTGAAGAAAGCACTGTGGCTCCAGCTGGATATAGAATAAACCACTGGATCCCAACCTTTTTATTTAAGTGATCACTTTTATATCATTGAATAAACCTATGGCCCCAAACTAAGTGACATACTCTCAGAATACTTAATATTATATTTAATGCGTAACAATAACAGTAGAGAGCAACAAATAAACTGTACAATTAAACAAAATAGTGACACAAGTTGTGTAAGACTAACACTTTTTTTTTTTTAAATTTCATACAATACTCACGCATTTATTTTTGAATTTTTAATTATCAGACATACTAGGCCTCTCTTTGGACAAATTCAGTATTTCCTTTCCCTGTCACTTGGCTATGGTTCTAGCTTTTTGGTTGTTTTAACTGCGTACTTTTCTAATGCAGGACAAGGCTGTTCAGCAGAGAATGAAGGCTCTAAATATAACACGTTATAGCATGTTCAGGTCTTCACCGTGCCCTTATCCCGTGAGATTACTTTTAAGTTTATACCTTGAATTATAATCTAAACCTATTTGGAATTTCATTTAATTTTGTTCACAGAAATAAATGAAATCCTGAGATATAGGCCTACTGTTTATTCTTCTAAAAGTTTTCTTACACCATTTTAAATCAAGAAGGCCTTGCAACCCCCTGTGAAGCTTTGGCGACCCCTAATGGCAGTTGGGCCCCTAGGTTGAGAACTGGTGGAATAGATTGCCCTTTGTTGGTCAAGTAAGTGGTCACCGAATTGATTTGGCCCTTAATAATGCTGAGACAATTCTTTGGATTTGTTGTTGGAGCACACCATCATCTGCTCCCATTGTTTTGCTCAATAACTAAGATGCAGGATTTTGAAAGAATAGTTCACAGGTATGGCTGTGCACCATATCAGCACTGGTTTCAGTATGTGTTATAGTAGGAAACTTCAAAGTGTGTTCCATCGAGATATTAAAACAGAAAGTGACCCAACAACAGTGCCCCAATAACAAAAACAAGCAATCAAGTCAACTCGTTGGAATATTTTATTCTCTGTTAAGAGTTATCTGTACATTAAAGTTCAAGTGCCACTTTTTTTTTTAAGTTCATAGAAAGTATAACTCACGTTGCACTATGTGAACATGAAAACAACCAGATCAGAAAGCATCACTTTACTCAAAGCTGGAGAGGAAAGTCAACACAATTTGCTTGAGTTTAGCGTCTGATGCCTCAGAGATTTTGCCATCAGCCCTGCAATCAAGAACAGATTGGTTACAACGTATGTTCCAAACATTCATTTCTATGCAAAAGTCTAAATGTCGAGAAGCTGTTACACTTACCTAATAGCTGCCAGCAGGTCTTGGTGCTGACTCAGTATGTGCTGCAGGAAGGCCTTCTCGAACTTGGTGATCTTGCTAGGCTCCATTTTGTCCAGGTGTCCCCTCACACCAGCATAAATGACTGTTACCTGTTCTTCAATGGCCATTGGAGCTGAAATATAAAAGCACACAGTCACCATACATAAACACAACTGCAGAATGGATGCATTTTCTGAAAGAGAGAGAGCTAATACGAGGAATTTGATACTGAATGTAAATACTCACAGTACTGTCCCTGTTTAAGGAGCTCAGTCAGACGGACACCACGGTTCAGCAGCTGCTGGGTGGCAGCATCCAGATCAGAACCAAACTGAGCGAAGGCAGCCACCTCACGGTACTGGGCCAGCTCCAGCTTCATGGTACCGGCCACCTGGTGATGAACAAAGATCAATTGGTCAGAATCAAAGACATTAGTTGCAATAAAAGCTGAGAGATGGGTATTTACAAGGAAGGCTAACCTGCTTCATGGCCCTAGTCTGGGCAGCAGATCCGACACGTGACACAGACAGACCGACGTTGATGGCTGGACGAATACCTTTGTAGAACAGCTCAGTCTCCAAGAAGATCTGAGTGAGAAGAGTGCATTTAGTGGCTGGTTCAGGATTTCAACTGTGATGCAAACAGTCAAGGAGTCACACGCTCACCTGTCCGTCTGTGATGGAGATGACATTAGTGGGAATGTAGGCTGACACATCACCAGCCTGTGTCTCGATGACGGGAAGAGCTGTGAGGGAGCCGCCGCCAAAGTTGTCGTTCATCTTGGCAGCTCTCTCCAGCAGACGGGAATGCAAGTAGAAGACGTCTCCTGGGTAAGCCTCACGACCGGGGGGACGACGGAGCAGCAGGGACATCTGGCGGTAGGCGACGGCCTGCCGAAACATAACACAAGGTTGTTGGGTATCTGCAAACTCGATTTGTTAAAATTCTCAACAGCAACTGGTTTCTCTGTGATAACTATCAAATTAAATGAAACTCACCTGCTTGGACAGATCGTCATAGATGATCAGGGCGTGCTTGCCGTTGTCTCTGAAGTACTCTCCCATGGAGCAGCCAGAGTAGGGAGCCAGGTACTGCAGCGGAGCAGCATCAGAGGCAGTGGCAGACACCACGATGGTGTACTTCATGGCGTCGGCATCAGTCAGCCTCTTCACCAGCTGAGCCACAGTGGACCTCTTCTGGCCGATAGCCACGTAGATGCAATACAGCTTCTTCTTCTCATCAGTGCCGTCGTTGAAGCGCTTCTGGTTGATGATTGTGTCGATGGCGATTGCGGTTTTGCTGCAGCACAAATTTAAAGACTGAGCACCGTGGATACACCGACAGAGCCATAAGTGAATCTTAATCTTGTGCTTTGGGGCTCAATATTCTCCAGGTTTAACTCATTCAAATCCCTACACCACCTTCAAGCGCATATTAAAACCTTTAAATAATTACACGCACAGTTTAAAGCAATCAGTGAGATTACTGCACTATGAATAAGTATCAGACAGGCGGCAGTCGTGATGAAACATCATGCAACACACCTCAATAAGTATGATTTTTACTTTCAAATATGCACAATGTGTCCATATTAAAATAAGCCAGTAAAAACGGCTATGAACGTACAAAAGGCTGAACATCCAGAAATCAGAAGGATTAACCCTTGAAAGAACACATTGCTATAAGCTATAGTCATGATATACTGCATATTTGGCCCCAGCCCTTATCAGCATTAGCACTTCCAAAGCTGCAAAAGCATTTCAATGGCACTGGGAATAACATCAAATGCTACCATGTGTTAAAGTATTCACTTTGAGCAGGACCCTCTTACCCAGTCTGTCTGTCTCCTATGATAAGCTCACGCTGTCCACGACCGATGGGGACCAAACTGTCCACGGCTTTGATGCCAGTCTGCATTGGCTCCCTCACAGAGATGCGGGGGATGATGCCAGGGGCCTTCAGACCCACACGCCTGCGGGTGCTGGAGCCAAGGGGACCCTGTGGGGAACAAAAAGATCAGCCATCAGCGAGTGCAACTGGTAGTGCTTGTATATAGCCCGATTAAGTGCTTTTATGTATAGCGTTTTATGCATTAATCCTGCTATAGAAATACAGTTTATCAATATTATCATTTACCTTTCCATCGATAGCATTTCCCAGAGCATCGACGACACGGCCCAGGAGCTCCTCACCTACAGGCACGTCTACAATAGCACCTGTTCTCTTGACAATGTCGCCTTCCTTGATCAGCTTGTCGTTACCAAACACCACAACACCAACATTGTCGGGCTCCAAGTTCAGAGACATGCCCTGGGTAAGAAAAGATATAACAGTTATCACATTTCCCTTTAGTGGAAACAGGCCAAATTACTGATAGCATGACATAACTGCCAAGTACATACATGAAACCAGAGCAAGTTCATATGCTGTACTAATAGTCCAACAGTCTTTAATACAGTATATCTACACATCGATTCTAACTTGCCAGTTACCTCTGACGACTCATAATTTAAAGGCTGGATAAGTGAATGCAATCTTCTCAAAAATTCAAGTTTTCAGCATTAAACCATTCAGTAAAAGGTCATCTTCTAAGGTTTACATCATCAGTCTTACCTTCAGACCAGAGGAGAATTCCACCATCTCCTCAGCCTGCACGTTCCTCAGACCGTACACTCTGGCAATACCGTCACCAATGGACAGCACGCGACCAGTCTCCTCCAGGTCAGCACTGGTGTCAGCTCCCATGATCTTTTCCTCCAGAATGGATGATACCTCGGCTGTGCCTTTAATGTTAATAAAAGGTAAACTAATCAACAGCTTGAAAAGACTATTTTGGTAACTTTGACAATTAGATTATTTTCTTAAGCAGTGGATCAATTCAGGTCTCCCAAAATACAGACCTGTTTTCTGCAGCCATGGGCGGGTGGTGTGTAGATTCTTGACTCCTACACATGCTGCAGCGACGTTCTTGGATACCTTCAAGACAATGGGACAAGTACACAAATCAATTTTACTCAGAACAAATACCTGCAGAATTTTCAGTTTGAATAACTTTTTTTTTTTTATATCAGCCAAATCAAAAATAAAAACAGTCGCAAATTTATTAGGCCCAACCAGCTCAAATTAATGCAATCTAACAGCCCTGCAACAAATCTTTATTTCATGATGGCTATAAGGTTCAATTTATGTTGAAACTGTGAGTTTAACATGTCTGTGTCAACATTGACAACTGAAAAATGCTGAAACACAGCAAAGAGAAGAAAATATAACACGATAAAAATTTGTCACTAACTTTCCCAGTGATTTTGTCAAAGTGCTAAGAAAGCTAGCTCAATTATAACCCCCAATTTGGGCCTTTTGTGTATTACCAATACACTCACTCTGTACTCTGCCATGTTTAAAAAAGATCTGAGAATAGATCGGTTTCTTATTCTAAACAGAAATGGGAACCATAAATTATGTATTTGCCTAATCAACACAACATGGACCAAAATGTATTAGTAATATTATGACATATATTTGCCCAAATGGATGCTACTATTATTTCAAACTTTAATACAAAATAATGCAGAATTATTTAGGATACAAGTCATTACGGACTATCTGGATAGGAAACAGCTGCAACTTAGGGAAGAGGTTATAACATGTTTTCATTGTGCAGCTGACTTTTTCATTCAAATGAGTCTGAAGATTTTGGAAAGTCCTTTAGAACAGCAAATAATGTTGCTGAACAATGTTTTGGGTTTTTCAACATCACCCAAGTATTTATTTTTTTCAGAGAAACAGATATGCATGGCTCTGTTACTAGATGGAATTCAGTTCATGAGACGCACACTGCACTTAATCAAAATATAGAGTTGATATGAGTAATTACCACTCACATTTAATTGTAATTTACTATTAACAGCTAAAAATGCGATATATGAATACATTTGAGAAGGGCCCTTGGTCATACAGTCTGCAGGGTCACAGGCCAATCTACGCCAGTTACAGCTACTAGCCAGAGCAGTATTATGTCCAGCCTAATGTCACCCTGAATTACTCCAGCTTTGCAAACTATAGCCTGGTAAATGCATTTACAGTGAAAGCTAGCAGGCGCAACTGAAGCTAAAGTGAGACAAACCTGACCTTCAATACCAGATTACATCCGTCATTACTTCACTTTAGCTTAGTCATATCCATTGACAGTGTACAACAACCTAAGACAAAGCTAAGAAATTAATAATATCGGCTAGTCCGCCTTACTAATGTAATATTACAGCACTAGCTTGTGAGCAGCTTTGTGCTATGTCTCTGCCAGCTACTGAAGTTCACAGTGAGAACCAGCAAAGTGAAGGGCCCGGTGTCCTCCAGTGCAAAGACGTGTGCATGCACAACACCGCCATGACTTTTCTATCTGAATAAACTCGGGCTTTTCTGGAGGAAGTCGACACAAATCTCATCACAAATTAAGTTAGAGTTGCTTACAAATCCAGCCCGTCGAGGCAGAGTGCGGGCAAGAGCCGCTGCGACGCGTACTGACAGCATGTTGGTGTCCTGCGGGGTCTATCCTGCTCCCGGAGCGGAGAGAGAAGGATGGCGGACACGGCAACCGCTTTGTAGAAAGGTCACAGTGACCCGGAAGTACTTCAAAATAAACTTTGTTTCTCTTTTTATCTTCAGTTTTTAAAATAACATTTACTTTTAGTAAAAAATGACAAATACTTTGACTTTTAAAAAATATTTTATTAATATTTATATTTTAGCCTATATTTCAACGGGAACCACTATGACATTTTTTTCATACTCAATCCATGTCTTAAAGAAATATACTCATACATATTTTTTTTAAAGGACAAAACAAACAAAATATCTATATACATAGGGGTATCATTTAACAAGCAACAAAGACACTAAAGAAAAAACATTTAAGGCTTTACAAAATTCTGTTGTTTTCATTGCTTTAATATTCTTCAATTTATATGATGTTTCAATACACTCTTATTTCTATTTTCAGTTGTTTTATGTGGGGTATCGTTTTAGTTCATTTGCATTTGTGAATTTAATTTTTTTTTTATAAAAAAAACAAAATAAAGAGGTTCAGAATCAATTTTTTATTATGAAAAAATTTATTATTCGAAATAAATACTTGAACCTGTATATATGTCTATGCTTGAACCAATCAACGTCTTACAGAAATGTTTTAAATCTATCCAAAATAATTTTACACAGACATCAATAAAATAAGTGAGTTTCACTATCATAATTACAAAACATACATTTCCATCAACATCATCTCTGAATCAAATGTATGATTTTAACGAGACTTCTCTGATTTTGTTGGTGACACAAGATTTCTTATAGAAATTCCAGACAGATTTCAATTTAATATTCTTAAATTTAGAGTACCAAAATAGCTTGTCAGGAGGAGTCATGGACCACTGGCAAGTCTCCTGAGATGACTATTGGTATTTTTTTTCTTTCTTTTTTTAAACTGATATGCTATTCAGACCTTGTTAATACTTGATTTTCTTTTTTTCACAGATATTTAATCAACATTGTTGGATGGAGCCTGAGGCTAATTTTCATTGCTAATAATTGCTTTGCTTGAAGACCCTGCATTGGGTAAAAGGTATATTTCCCTCCGAAACATAATGGAGTAGGAAAAACACGGTAGCATAAAATTAAAATACTTAAGTTAAGTGACGTTTTCTCAGAGTTATTACTGTTATGTGGGGGAAATTATAGTGGCATTTCTGTGGGGACCTTGGTTTACATCCAAACCAGCTCTGTCCCTCTGTCCATGCTCGTCATGCCGTGTTTGGCCCTCCTGTAGTACTAATATCCGGCCCACAGGGGCGCTCGACGGAGTGGATGAGACCGGAAGTGGCGCATGTAGCTTTGTGAAAGACGGACGGCTGATGGAGACATTTTAAAATAAACACACAGCTAACCGCTAAAGGCTAACAGGGCTCGCGAAGGTGCGAGCGCACTGCGCCAAAACACGTTCAAATACTTCCAAGTTGTAAAGTAGTACAGTATATCTAGCAGTGCATCGTTTATGCATCGTAAATCAAAGACGCTACAAATTACCGAAGATGTTGAAAAGTCTGACACTGGGAAAAGAGGAATATAACTAACACCGCGGTAAGTTGTGCAGAGCGCAGCCGATTTTAAATGCTAGTTGGCTACCGCCTCGACTGAGATAACGTTAGCCCGTAGCTGCTGACATTATCCTGTCTGTTACGCCTCTGGATGGGTAGATACTGCTTCCATTTATAGGATCTTGTGAAGCAGCTGTCCTGCAACCGGAACATTTTCCCATGACTTGTGGTCTTGTTCTCGCCAAGTTTGCGTAGTGTAAGGTTATGACCGAGGTTAGCTTCACTACGCAGCTAAAAGTAGTATCTGGATCCGAGCCTGTGCTAGCTTCAGCTAGCTACAGACCCAACTAACTAAAGCCATTAACTCAAACCGCCAGTAAATGTTTCACTGGACGCAGACTTGGTGTAATGTGGCTGATGAGGTTTAATAGACATTGAAGAAATCATTTTCAGACAGAAGTCTGAGACGTAACGTTAAGGTAACACCAAAACCCAAGTAAAAGTAGCGTTCATCGCACTCATAAGCTAACTAACGTAAATTTCTGACCAGTTATATCGGTAGTGGGAATTTATGGCCAAATTGCTGCTAAAAATTACATTAGATTATTTGTTGTTTTTGGTATGTGAACAGTCAGTGGTTATGCAACATGTTAATCCAGTACAAAATGTACAGAATAAGTTTAAAGCTGCATTTTTATCCGAGTCATTGAAGGAGGAAAAGTACCTTGAATATGCTACTGTTGTAAACCAGTAAAGTTGAACAGGAGAGCTAACATTAAATGTTTAATGAGAAATATTTCATTTTGATGTCACTATAATAATATTACTGAATTTCCACAGTGTGTAAAATTGCCTTTAGTTATTGCCTATGCTGTCAGATACCCAGCCCTTTTGCACTGATGCACAGACTAAGCCTGTGAAATGGAATTAGTGATGTGTTTTTCTTCCAGCAGGTGAGCTCCTGTCCAGGCACATTGGTCCATGTTTGTTGGACCTTTGGGCTCTGGGCTCAACTAGCATGAAGATGGCTGACTCAGAGAAGGCAGAGGAATTAGTGTATGCTGAGTACCCCCCGGAGTGCCTTGATGAAGCACAATCAGCTACAGGCTCTGCTCAGGGAGAGCAGGATGAGCATCTGAAAACGGAGACCACCACCAGTACCAGCTCACCACCGAGGGAGAAGGAGGCAGACAGTCCCTTGAATACAGAGGGCGAGCAGAGTCTCCTCTCCATGCCATGCCTGATGAAGGAGCTCCGCCGAGACTCCCCAGAGTCCCAGCATGCCTCTACAGGGAGTGACAAGCCTGTATCTCGTCATATCTATGAGAGTGACTCCTCAAACCCCTGCATGCTTTCCCCATCATCCAGTGGCCACCTTGCTGACTCAGACACACTCTCCTCAGGGGAAGAAGGTGCTGCTCCTCCCACAGGAAAGGAGGAAGATGGCAACATGGAAGCCTCAAATGATCCTGGGCAGGCAGCAGGAAGGCAATCATCTGCCACCGCTACAGGGGGCAGAAAATCTCGGCGGTCACGATCGGAGAGTGAGATGCCGCCCAATGCAATGGCTGCAAAGAAAAACCGCTGTCAGCCCACCTTGGTAGCAGCTGGAGGGCAGGAGAAACAAACCAATGGCAAGCTGGCAAAAGTGAAAGGTCACCGGAGCCAGAAACACAAGGAGCGGATGCGTTTGCTGAGGCAAAAACGGGAGGCGGCAGCACGGAAGAAATATAACCTGCTGCAGGACAGCAGTACGAGTGACAGCGAGCTCACATGTGACTCCAGCACCAGCTCCTCTGAGGACGACGACGATGACACTTCAGGAGGTAGCAAGACAATCAAGACAGATATTTCAGGTAACATCCAATGTTCACAACACATGCCTATAGCACAATACTACTACCACTGTGTAGCAGTACAGGGTGACAGTAGCAGCCACTTAGATAACCCATGTAAAACACTGTCTCACATAGCAACAGAAAAACATAGGCCTGCAGTGTATGACTACCAAAGATGACTAGCCATCAGACTCAACCATAGAGCACTTGACAAGTAGAGGCTGCCTGCATAACTTAAAACTTTCAGGCAACCCAACCAAATTGTACACTTGCCACATATAGTAAGAACATGTAGGGCTGTACAAAGCCTTTGGAATATCAGATCAGTACAAGCACTGCTTTGTTTGTGTTTGTTTGATCGTCACATTCTCTTTTTTCTTTGGTTATTTTCTCACTCATCATCTGTCTTCATTCACCCTGTTTTTAGATACTTAGATTGTGTGTTTAGGAGGGCCTGTGTCCAGTCACTTGTAGTAATACAGTACATGTTTAGTTGGAGCTTTGTCTCATCGTTTGCATGCTGTGGAAGTCTAGTGGACATTCTTCAACTCATGTAACGATACAAACGGAGTTGTGTTAATCTAACCTATATTACAAGCTCTGCAATTCAACAAGTGAGCCATTTATATCCTCAGCCTTTGCTGTAAATAGACAATGAATGGTGTATGATCACACTGTGTTAGTCTGAGTTGCAGGACTCTGCAGTTTCTGCTCAGTGTTGGTGTGCTGGTAGGAATATAGACTCAAAATCATAT
The DNA here is from genome assembly GCF_006386435.1 of Epinephelus moara. NCBI lineage: Eukaryota > Metazoa > Chordata > Actinopteri > Perciformes > Serranidae > Epinephelus > Epinephelus moara. The sequence goes on from NC_065514.1 coordinate 26,487,034, forward strand.
TTTATGTGCCATTTTATTAGAATGCTCAAGAGTCAAGTTAAAAGATTTATATCTATAGCACCCAAAGACTACTAGACATTTAGTAGCCTATATCCTGCTTTCCTGCTGCTTTTGAATATTCCTTAGGTCTATCATACTTGTCACTCTACACAGGAAGCTTTTTAGAATTGCCAACAGGTGGTTCTCTTCTCTATAATGGGTGCTGTGGCACCTTGACAAGTCACATAACTCTTGTGTCCAGAAAACACTAAGGCATACAGCTCTGACTGAGGATGTCTGTATGCTGAAAACTTAACTCAGGCACAGAAGTGTCTAATACGAGTAAACACTGACATTATTGGCCCTGTGTTTGTTCCTTTAGTTAATCTAATGTTTCCTGATGGCTGTAGAAATCTCTCGGGTGAGTTGAGTAAGTAGTTACTAACTGGGTGGTATTCAAAGGCTCGCTGCTGCTGTTGAAGTCACTTTGTTAACTTTAGGCTGATCTTTTCACTGTGATTGCATTTCCTAGAACAAAACCTTTTGGGTTTGCTCTGGTAGGCAGTTTTTCTTTTCTGTGAACTTCAGAATTTAGCTGGTGGGGTGTCAAATGATCGTTTAGGTCACTTACTGTGTTTCCACACTGGAACTAGTTTATCTATTCTTAGATTTTTGTCAGGAGCACCATAGAGGTGTTTTACAAGGAGCCTATTTTGGCATATACTCTGACGCATATTTATTTCAAAGAAAATATTGTTAGACATGTACGTTGCCCTTCATGATAGGTTTGTAATGACTTTCCCTCCAATGGGTGTTTCTAACCTCAAAGTCTCTCCAGTTAACACATTTTCCAAACGGTCACTGAATGAGTCGCCTGAGACATCTAGCAGTTATTTTCCTTTAGGGATCCGTACTACATGAAATGTTTTCAACCATTTTTACATCCCGCACACAGATTTGAGTGCTTCAACTGCATGATGTAGTCCATCAGCATGAAAGAGTTGATCTGCACGTAACCAAAAACAAACTGTCATTTTTCTCTTTAATACAAAAGTCCACCTCCGAAGCATGAAAGTGCTACTGTATTTTCTTATGGCTTGGCCTCAATGTCTTTAAAGCTGGCTTCAGACGTGCATCGGAGAGATCCAGAGTGGGCGCCCAGATTCATGGGCTGCTGGACACCAGTTCGTGGGACAGGAACGGCATCGGCAGCGTTCTGGAGGAGGCCATGACGCGATTTGCCGTGATGCAGCGCCAGACTGAGGAGCGCTTCCGCATCTGGATGGAAAAGCTCGCACACCTCGACTCGGACAACGACTCGTCCAAACGCTCAAGTGATGCCGTAGAGGGGCAGCATCCCTCCCAGGGGGCACGCCCGTCCCCACCCAGCTCCTTTTTGCCATCATCAGAGTCTGCAGAGACTATGGCCGCCTACATGTTGGCACGGGAGAACAACAGTCTCACCTCCACCCCTATGAACAACAACAACATCCTACCTGAAGTGGTCACTCAGAATGGAAATCTAGGCGTTCCAGACCCTGGTCTCTTGAATGTTTAGATTTCACTTCTACTGGCCGTGATCTTACCAAGTGTAGAACTAGTTGATGCAGAAAGCATGGCAGTGGGTATTAACAGGTAAATGATGCGAGGTCACTAAACGGATACATCATCAACAGCAGCTGGGCCTGAGCTGGTGATTTGAACTTGACTGTGTGCAGACCCGAGGCCCGGTGCATCTGCTGGCACTGAATCACTGTGAGATTTGACATTCAGAATAATTCAACTCACCTGTTTGATTTCTGCAGCGTCTGTTGACACGGACACGGGGCATATCTCAATAGACTGTTGAGTCAGGGCTCTTATTGTATTGCTTATCGTATGGCTTGTTTGTTTTCGTGTACCAGCTGTACACACACACACACACACACACACACACACACACACACACACACACACACACACACAGAAGCCGATTATGTCATTCATACAGACTCTGCATTACAGCACCTGGGCAGCCATCATGACAATGCTAAGTGGGGTGCTGCTGCTTAATAGCATGTGCCTTGTCATTCTGAATTCACGCTGGGAATGATAACTAGAGCATCACAGTACTATTCCTTTAGGTTCAACACACTATCCTTTCTCCCGAACTATGTTTGCACTTTGCTTGTAAGTGGTTCAGGACTCTTAAAATCTTGTGACAACCTTTATTTTGGTGGTATAGCTTTACTAACATCAACACATTTACATAACAATATAGATTTGCCTATAAATATAAACACAATATACTAACACACACGGATTCCTTGCTTTTTAAAAACCCTATGACGTAATTAGATTAGATGTGTTTACATTTTGTAATGTTTGCCTTTCTGTTACATTTGCTGCTATCGCTGCCTTTGTGCAGTAACAAGAAACTAGTGAGGGGGGAATAACTCCCAATGTTTATTTTTAGTAGCCTATGTATAGATTATGGACATTAGATAAGGCATAAGGCTCCTATGTTGCGGCTATCAGCTGCAATGTCAAGAGCCTCAAATCCTCACTCGTTTAATATTTGCCTAGTTAACTTTTTATTTGCACTGGTCCTCCAGCTTGGCCTGTGTCTCCACAAAGGGGCCACATGTCCCGCAGCTCGACTTTAAACTAAAAAACCCAGGCATCAAACTAACAAGTATACAGCAGTAATACAGCTGCAGTATGGTGCATGGCAATGTTTACTGATTTCTTAAAAACGGACTGATCCAAGTGATCAAGTGGCCTTCTCTGGTTCAGATCCTGTGGTCTTTGAGGTGGAAACACTCCTCCTCAACACTCCTCAAACTACTTTTACTGATGTAGAGGACCATGGTGTCAGAGTTTTTAACACTGCTACCACTGTCTATCCATCACAGACACTGATGAAGGAATCTTTGGCCTAATCATATTTATAGTTAGGATGTTTAAAAAAAAAAGTGTTACATTTTCTGTATGTGTATATGTAGCCCTCTGACTGTCGGTTTTACAGAACGTAATGCTGGAGGCATCGTTTCCCCACCTGTTTGCATGTGTTTATATTAGTATATAGAATGTGCAAGGCCAAATTAGTTTCATTAGCAGCATGTGTGCAAGGTATAGCTTTGCTTATGCTGATAAATGGTGACTGACAGATCATTTTATCTATTTAGTTGTTTTCTCTTGGCCTAAAGATTTTGTTTCAAATTGTGTGAATATTGGTGTTTTCAGTTCACGGTGCATTCTTACTTACATTTGGGTTTAAATGGATCCAACAACTGCTGTTCTGCTTTTGTTCATGAATTACCTTTAAATCAACTGTTTTGTCGACATGGTAAAGGGAGCCTTATGCATACAGTCACAAACTGTGTGCATTATAACCAACACTAAGGACAGTCCATTGTTTACCAAAGAGACTATCCTGGTTTACATCAGTCCTTTTCTATCTTTAATAACATGGCCTTTACATTGGCAAGTCCTCGGGGTTGTCTGGTAACCCTGGTACCTGCCTGTTTCAGCCCAATCAGCTATTCATAGGCAGTGTTCTCTCATAGTACATGCTGTCCAGACGAACCCCCTCACACACACACACCCACAGACACGTCTGGATGATAGCTGTGTGTGTGCGTCTCTCCCAGGGACTCCTTTTACAGGGTAGAACAAACATACATGTTTCCGCTCTTCCACTGAGTTATTCTTGTTTGGCTTTTATTATCCCACTGCATTTCACTCACGGAATAAGATAATTTTGAAGTGTTTTGTAATGACTGTATTCTAGTGTAGTTTTTATGTGAATGGCTGTTATTTTAAAAGCAATAAATGGAGAGAGAGAAAAACATGCTGCTGCTAAAAGCTTATTTATTTACTCTTATAAAGGCCTCACTGGTGTGGCTTTGAAAAGTGATGATAACTTTATTCACAGTGGGACGTTTCTGTAAGTGTTGATGTTTCACAGCAGAACTAGTGCTATCAAATTGAATGAGCCTAAATATTTCATTTTATTTTTGGTTTTGGGGAAAATCGGATATGTTTCCTTGTGTATATTTTCGATGCTGCAGTCAGCAGGACTGTGGATGCAGTGTCCTGTCTCTTTTCCAAGCAGTCCTACAGTTCCAAAGCATGATTTGAATAATGAAGTGTTCTCTTTGTTTTCTGCAGACGGGCTTCCAGTAGTGGGTCACTATGATATTTCAGACACTGATTCTAACCAGGAGAGTATGAGTGTGGAGACAGTCCGGCCCACGGTGATAAAGCATGAGCTAAAAACACACAGAGGCCAGGATATGGCAGCTCACTCTGGGTGTATAAGAGCTCTGTGCTCTATCTCAGGTCAGTTACAAACCCGCTGAATCCAAACTGATAATTTCCACTCCTCTCAGTGAAGACAGGACATTTAGAGGCATGGGTGCAGCGTGCTATGTGGGGGAAACGGTCTTTTTAATCTCAGCAAGGTGCTTTTGAAATACTACTGCCTTCATCCCACACACTACTGGCTTGCATTGGGTGCTGTAAAAACTCTCTGCCTTGCTTCAAAACAAAAAAGATGACCTGTCGTGACTGACTAGCAGGCATTGTCAAAACATGAATCTAAAGTCCACAATTTATGTTTTGTCCAATGTGTCACTCCATGCTATCCAGTCAGCTTTTTTCAAACACAAGTGTCAGATTCATCATTGTTTTGTTCTTGTCTGTGTCAAAGCAGCTGCAGCCTTTATGTGTCAGCAAGGCCTGAAGCTCTCTACTGCTCTGGTCCTCCTCACAATGTGTGACTCTGTTCCTCTGATTTGTTTCAGGCAACGCGGAGGCAGAGCTGTCGCACAAGGAAAGTTCTCAACACAACAAGGGCCAGATTAACATTGCTTCCTCTGACAGCGAGGTAGAAATAGTCGGAGTGCAAGAGAAAGCACGGTAAAGACTTTGAGAAACTGTATCTTTTGAATTTTATTATTACTTCTGGTTTTACAGCTGAATTAAAATATTAAAAATGATTTGTTTCTAAATCCAGATGCGCCCACCCATGTGGAGGGGTGATAAAGAGTCTGTCCACCTGGAAGGAGAACTCAGTGGAGCAGTTAAACAGCACAAATCAACCCCAGCTCTGGACTACTGTTTCCCCTCAGCCCAACTGGGTGTCCCCACCCGAAGTGGTGGACCTCACACTGGACGAGGACACCGGACAAAAATACCTACTTTAAACAACCCGTACACTGAAGACTCCTTATCTCTGCCCCCTCACTCCTCCTCATCCCTCTTGCCTTGCCTCCATGTTACGGCTGAAATCCTTCCTATAGTTGCGGCCTCGCCTGTAACCGCTCCTGGACTCTTCCTGCTCCAGAGCACTGTTTTTGTTTTTTAACTTACTGTCAAACAATCATGTATCAAAGCCATTCTACTGACGTGATTCCCTCATCTTGGCTTGTCAGTTCTGAATTTAGTTGTAATAAAATGGCACAGCACTTCAAGTGCAGGTGGAAATGTACGCGAGAGTGATTTATCTGTTAATGATAGCAATATCCTACCTTCATTTAATACCTCAGTTTCCCCTTGACAACGGATGTAGGTTGTCATTTTGTGTTGTGTGCTTGCAAGCTGTATAGTGAAAACATCAAGTTGCTGCTTGAGAGCAGGTCAGTATCACGACAGGCTGTTGACCTGCTTCACTACAGACTCTGAACGGCATATTTTCAGATCCGGCATTTTTACATGTAGTCACCTGCAGTCGAGGCATGAACGGCAGCTGGTACACTTTAAGTTGTACAGTAGACCACAAAGTTCGCTTAGTAGTGGTCTAGGGTCAGTTTTGTTTTCAAGAGTCTCACCACTGGTTTCACATTTAGTTCAGTTTGCATCGATGGCTTTGCTTCTCTACACTCTGTCCGGCATGGGTCAGCCTGTGCTCTGGTGCTGCCGAGGAGGGTTTTGGTTTATTTTACAACAACAGTTTGACATTTTGGGATTACACTTATTCGCATTCTTCCTGAGAGTTAAAGCCTTTGCACACCAAGTCTGCTTTTTTCATATGTTTTTTTAATTCCGTCATACAGAGAAAATGTAATGCGGAGAGACCTTGCACATTGAGTTCAACATGATTTATTGTTTTATTCGTTGCCAAAATTGGCAACACAAGAATGTCCTCACTGTCTCCACGCCGTCACTCAGTCTGTCTGTGTGCGATCAACATCCCCCTCCTCCTCCTCGTCATCATTGTCCACGTGTATATTACTGTTTGACCTGTTGAAAGTAGGCTATCTGAGTTCTGAAATGATACTGTGCACCCCATTCCTCTCTCGTTTTCTTCACTGCGTCTTCGTTAAACTCTCTAAAGGTTTTTCACCGATGCGAAAACATGCATAAATGACAGATGAAAATTTCAGTCTGTGTACAAACATGAGTGACACAATGTGAAGTCGTATTTATTTTTAAAACTGCGACAATTTTGCATGAAAAATACGGACTTGGTGTGCAGCAGTCTTTAGAAGGGAAGAGTGATATCACCTTTATATCTCTCCTTAAATATAAAGCTACAGCCAGAAGCAGGTTAGCTTAGCTTAGCTTAGCTTAGCACAAAGACTGGGAACAGGGGGAAACCGCTAGCGTGGCTCTGTTCAAAGATAGCAAAACCCTGCTACCAGCATCTCTAAAGCTCACTAATTAACACTTTATATCTCGTTTGTTTATTCCACACAGAAACTGAACTGTAAAAATTACATTTCACTGTTTTTGGGGTGTTACATGACAGACTATTTCTTGGCCAAGAAATAGTAAGACAGAGTGAGGCTAGCTGTTACCCTGTCTCCAGTCTTTGTGCTAAGCTAAGCTAACCTGCTGCTTTGGGTAGACATGAGTGGTACCAACCTTCTCATCTAGCGTTAATTCTCTATCAAAAAGCGAATAAGCATATTTCCCAAAATGTCTTTTTATTTAATCACAGCTTTGTTTCTGTCACTACCATATTACAATATTTTTTCCTTTTTAATGTAAACATACAGAAAACCACAGGTTAAACTCGGACTCTGGTTGAAAAATACAAACACACTACAAAATACGACTCATTTCCACCACAGCACTACTGTATGTGGTGGCGTGTTGGCAATACAAAATATGTATGGTTTTATTAAGACACATTTTATGTTTGAAGCCACAGAGTCTGCTGTGTTGCTACAGAGTGAGTGTCCCAAGTGACGTAGTTATCAGTGAATGTATGACCCTGCAGTGCTGACTGGCTGCACCTATTGTTTGCATGCTTTTTCCTGAGTGGATGCAAACACCTTTAAACCTCTGGGGACCCCTTTATAACAACTGAAGAAATGTATCTTCCATTGAATACTGCAAAGCAAGATGGCCTGAATGCCTTGAAATGTGCACTATTTTCTTTTAGAATTGTATAAAGCTTATTCTTTTACCTTACAAAGCAGTGGATTTTGCTATCTCGACAATAAATATTTTAATAATAGATGTGAATTTAGCACACACACATAAAGTATACGTGGTGTTGAGTTTGTACCCACATGTTTGGGGCGTTTATAGAAGAAACTTTTACTGTATGAACTGTTTTTAACCCTGATCCTCAGGGCCTGCTTGCTCTCTTTCCCTGTGGTCTTATTTCTGTCTCCATGCAGTACTGCAGCCAAGCTGGTAAATTTTTTATCAATGATCCCACTTCACACACTGTTTTAACACGTATGATTTATTTTATTTAATATTGAATAACATCTACTTTTCTAAGTGATGTTTGAGAATTGTAGAAGCAAATTATTTGACTTCTGCTGGTCACAGAAGGGAAGGGAAAATCCTAAATATAAGGAACTAAACCAAAGTCTAAATGGGATTAATGTTTGAAGTTTTGTTTTATGGATTTTAAATTTGCTTCCAGTCTTTCTTTTTAATTTGCTCTGTAAGTCTAAATCTTTTAATTTGGAAGTCAATGCATTTGTTGTGAAATGAGGTGACTTGAATTCTGTCTCAAACTCAAGATACAGTTTAGTATAATGTGATATTTTTGTCTTTCCTTCGGCCAGTTCTTTCCACTATATGCAGCTACCACTGTAACGACAATTCTTTTTACCAGACCACTTCTGCTTGCAAAACCCATTTTGCTATTGTTCTTTAGAGTTATTATGACATGTTAGTGAGACTCATGTCTTTAGTGATAGAGGTTTGGTAGAAAATAAGGGCAGAGATGCTCGATTATGGTTGCACATAGCATGTTTGGTCACATCTTTAACCTCAAGTCAGATATTATCCTCATTACCAGTAATTTAGCTTTGCTCTTCTGTTTATTATTGTTTTCATTTTACTGTCAGTATTTTAAATTAACAAAAAAAGGTGTTTATTTTGTTGCTTCTGCAAGTCCTTGACTTCCTTGAAATTATGTCTGTAGAACAAAAAGAAACTATTTTAAAACTAAATAAATAGAGCGTTATTTAATGACCCTGTTGTACAGCAGTTTATTTCCTCGGCTTTAGAGAACGCTGAGTCATTTTACAAGCAGTCTGTGTTGTCTTTGTTCATGTGCTGTGACTGTTGGCATGTCAAATGTCTAATGTCAAGCTAAGGGAAGGAAAACTAAATTGGAGTATTTTCTTGTTTTATTTTAGTCTGATGAATCTGTGTTGCCAAATTAGCATGTCAACAGTTGTATGATTGGGACTGAAGACAATGACATTTGTCATATTTTTCATCTTCTCAGACAACTTTAATTCAACTTATGCAAACAATGTCCTTTAAAATCTGCCTCAAATTGTAAATATAACAATGGCAACACAAAGTCTTGTCAATCAAAAAGTGTTTCACACATCTAAATTCCTGTGTGTGCGAGTGAGAATAACTGCCATCATAGGTATAATACTTAACGACACGTCTCATTGTTGTCTTTTATCCTGGGGCCAAACAGTCTAGACAACTGCCTCGCAGTGAACAATACAACTTCACCGTCACCCACAAAAGTGGCATGCGGGGTCAGGGGTCACACCGTGACACCTGCCGCTAGGGGGACATATGGAGTTCACATGAAGAGGACAATGAGGGTGTGGAGCAATGCAGTCTGCGGGGCCCTCCTCTTGCAAACCAAAGCTCTTCAGCCAGCTCTTTTCACCCCTCGGGGCCAGAACATCAGCTGTATGCTAATTTTTACAGGCCAGTGGTGGCCTCACAGAGCAGCGAGTGTGCTGGCTCACTCTCAAAAGCCAGAAATAAGTATCCTTCCTCTTGCAGATGTCTTTTTAGTCTGAATGATGCAGCTTTAGATTCTGTGTTGTCCAAGTGCTGTTCTGGGTTTATTCAGACTGACAGCGCGCTTGTTAATGGCTGCTTCAGCCGCCACCAGAGGGCCTTACACCAACAAAATAATGCATGTGTCTCCCTCTAATTACCAGTGAGCACAACATAAATACCATAACTTTCTTCTTTCATAGATCTTGATCATTTCTGTTGTGGGAAGTTAAAGCTCTAATGAGCAAATGTTAAAAATATTTAGACCCTAATAGAATAATAAATTAGTCAACTATTTTGATGAATGATTATTTGCTGTTTTTCCTCAAGTAAAAATAGTGAAAAAAGCAGAATATTTTTTTGGTTATAGCTTCTCAAATAAGAGGATTTGCTTCTTTACTTTGTCATATATCACTGTAAACTGAACACGTTTGGGTTTTTTACTTTTAGTCAAACAAAGCAAGACACTTGAACATGTCTCCTTGGGCAGTGGAGAGTTGTGATGGGTATTATTTCACTACTTTTTTAAAAACATTTAATAGATTAAATGATAATTCTGAAAGAAATTCAATAATTAGAATAACTGTTAGCTGCCACAAAATATTGAATTTTTAACATGTGGCATTTTAATAGCAGGCAATGTGACTTGTGAACATAAGGACAGAAAGGAATTCATTTTTCAAGAAAATCAAACAGTGTACCACTTTCTTCACATTGTGTATGAAATAGTTTTGTAGTTTAAAGTTATAGGTCTGTTATTTGTGAATGAAGGGATCTGATGGCAGTAGTTTGACCTGCACCGATGGCAGAGCATTGTTAAAGGCTCTTTGTGTGGCACCGCAGGCTTAAAGCATTAGATGGTGGGAACTGGAGGAGGAGGACATATGGGACTAAGAGTTTTGTGACCCCCTCAGCCTCACCATGCCCATCTGTTCCTTCACCCTTCAGGCTTAACACTTAAGGCAGAGAGGTTTTCAGGACACAGACAGTTTTGAGCATAGCTGCTGCGCAGGAAAAATTATACAACACAGAGAGAGGCTGTTTTTCAAAGGAATTACGATGAGAATTAAATATTATTTAATGATCTGTAGCAGATTATTCAGCAACATTTCCCTGATCGCTGTTTTACTTCTCACTGAGCGGTTCTGGCTGTGACAATAGATTCACTTAAGAAAACTCTAATGTCTTTTCTTGTCATTAAAAAACCAGATTCTTATTACATCCTATGTAGTATTTGCTCATGTATTAAGACTGGAAAAGGAGTGTCAGGTGTCCAGTCTGTTCAGGGAGGGGAAATTAAACCAGTGAGGTTTTTTCCATGCAGTTACAATGAAGTCTGATGAATGAATAGAAACTTCTTGTAATGTCTCCAAAAATGTGGCTTTGAGTGTGGATTAAAACAACCCTGTGGTATGCAAGGCCTTTAATCTTACATAGTGAATCATATTATATAAAGTGATCATATGTTTTGTATGTAACATCAAAGTGGTGGGTATAGCAAATAAATGTAGTGGAGTGACAGCATGAAAAAACATAAATTGTAGCACCTCAAAGTTGTACTGAAGAACAGTACTTAAGTCTCCTGTTTTTGGGACCCAGTGGGTCATCTGTCCCAACTATGATTCCTCAGTGAGAAGTAACCAACACTACCATTAGGAAATATTGCTGAATAATGTGTTTCAGATTATTGGGTGATATTTGTTTTTCACTTTAATTCCTTTGAAAAGCAGGCCCCCTGAACAATACCTCACACAGCCACATTTACTAGCTCAGCTTTAGCTAATAATATCCATAGCTGTGCATGGACTTGTCATTTATTTGGCCCCAAGCATGTATCTAAATTGGGTAATATTTATTTTTTACTTTAATTCCTTTAAAAAGCAGGCCCCTACTTCTGATTTACACATGCTAATGCTAAATATGAGATTGGTGACAATGTTAATCCCAGCACATCTCTGTAAATATCCACAATAATCCACAATAATTGAAACCATCTGTGTAACATAAATGTACCATACTAATATATGAATTTGTTTTGTAATATAGCCTATGTAAAATCAAGGTAACTGTGTGCTATGGTTGGCAGTGGTGGATCTCCCAATAGGGGACGTAAGCAGCCACCCATGCATGTAAAAATAAATAAATAAATAAATGAATGAATAAATAATGTATGTATATATAGTTTTGACATTCAAAAAAATTATAAAAAATTATTTAAAAAAAAATCAAACATATGGTAAATGCCATTTGAGGCTCTGTACAAAAATAATGACAAGATGAAATCTGCAAATTTGCACATACCGTATTCTCTTATTGTTTATTTATTATAAGCATTTGTTACCAGTAAGTTGCTTATTTGTGTTGATTTCTCATTAGCTCTTGTTCTTGTTAGATTTAATACAATAACCATTAATATTTTTTAAATGAAAAAATATATATATTTGAGAGGGTTGGGGGGGTCGCCAGGGGAAGCTTGCCTTGGGCACCAGATGTGGTAGCTCCGGCACTGATGGCTAGTTAAATGTAGAACAATAAATTGCTAAATAATTTGTTACAGATTAATATGTCATTTTAATCCCTTTAAAAACACTTCAGTGATAGACATGCCAAAATCTTAATGAACAGCTGGGACAAAATCTTAGAGGGTCTCTCACAGGAAACCAGCACTACCAAGATTACCTTATGATGAGGACTGCTTGCTTCAGTCATGTAGGGGCAGGCTGTCCAAAACACAGACAGCCCCGCCCCGGGGCTCACCCCATTGGTGGAGCAGGGTGCCAAAGCTGGAGGGTCCTGATCGGAGGGGTCCAGTGATTGGCTGCTCGGGTCTGTGTGTGCTCGCAGCGCAGCCTGTCCGTTTGAATGTGCTCGGGACTGGAGAGGGTATCATTTCCATGGACCATCTGTCTCACTGGCTACACACACAACAAAGAAGGACCCAGGATGGTGTTAGTACATGTTGGATATCTGGTTCTCCCCGTCTTCGGCTCAGTTAGAAATAGAGGTATGACTAGCTCTATATATTTTCTTACCCTATCCCTAACAAATTTCTCGGCTTTTTCCTTCTTTTAAATGTCCTCAAATGATGTAAACAGAGCTGACACCTGCTAGCAAAAACCCGAGCCAGCATAATAGCGACAGCCGAGCGTAACGTTAGACAACATTTAGCTATCTTGCTAACTGTAGCGTCGCGTGAAATTAACGTTAGCCGTTAAAGACTGCTAGCGCGTGGCTAACGTGACTGAAGACGTTTAAAATGATATGAGAGCAACTGTCGTTTGTTTTAGGATGTTTCAGGGCCTGTTACCCGCATCAAATGACTGCAGCTGTCAAATGGCAGCCCCTCTTTTCTTTCATCCTCAGCTGTGCTAGCGCGGTCTGCTGTATCTCTCACCTCGCGCTGTTTACGTGCGTTTGCAGCGTTTTTTTGTGCAGTCACCTCTAAGCTAACGTTACTGAACAATACCAGTAGCTTCACACAGCCACATTTTACCAGCTCAGCTTTAGCTAATAATATCCACAGCTTTGCGTGGATTTGTCATTAATTTGGCCCCCAAGCATGTATCTGAACTGAAGCTGACAACTGACAACATGACAAGGGGATGTTTGTCCCTTTGTGTGCAGCTGGCATGGAGTCTGTTGATTTACTGAGCTCATTTTACCCCGAGTTAGTCTCAATTAAGGCTTCTCCCAGGTAGTGTAATGGCCGTAGCTCAGATTAGAGGCTATGGCTGGCTATTTAAAATGGTATCAAATGGTGGCATTTTGCCTCAAATCCTCAAAAAGCGTCAGATGAAACCTTGAAATCACGCTGCAGGTGCAGTGCAAATCTGAAGAGCATAAATATGAATGATGACACTCGCTGAATTGGCCATAATAACTATAATCACCCTCCATTGCAGCAGGCTATCTGTGTTGATTATGTAATAATAATAGTAATAATTTGACGTGCATTGTTAAAACTACATGCAGTAGCACCAATGATTTCATTGTGCTTTTATTTGTGTTCTTTTTTCCTGTTCCATAGTATCGAGGCTGGCTCTACATTCCGCATTTCTCAGACCTTTGTCCCCCTCCATTGTGTAGCTAACGATCATCTGCTGCTGTCTGCCGTAGCCTCTGCCTGTTCTCTGCATCTAGCTGTATTGTGAACCCCTTCTTCCTCATTTCCTCTTTCCATCTGAAGACGACATTGGCATTAAAACCGAGTTCCCACTCATACCGTATCCTTCTGTGTAACAGACTAAAGAATAACACCTTCTGTAGAAAACAGTTTGTCTTTATTTAAACTGTCATGTTGCTCTTCAGTGAATAACCCATTGTAGCATTAGACTTTACTACAAACTGTCATTGTGATTCTCCCATTCAGTGTGGATAGACTACATTCTGCTGTAAATTTCTGTAAAGTGGATACATTTTGATCCTCCCCGATTCGATTACAGCCAGGCTTGATCGAACTCTTTCAATTTTGTCTCCATCCCCCTATTTGCAAAGGTGCATTGTACCAGCTTTTGTAATCATTAAAGCCTTTGTATGATCACCTTTTTCTAAATAATCACCACCAATAATCCTTTTATCCTAACGTGCACCAATTGGCCGATACCTGTAGTGCTAAAATCATTTGTGTGATGCTATTTTCACTTTTGATGGTCCACTGCACCTGTTCTAGTGGCGTCCAAACGGCTGGTCATAATCCTATCCATGTGTGAAAGCCTTTGTTCCTGCTAGCTGAATTGATTTTGTCAGTCACAATAAATTGGCGAGACTCTCAGGTCTAACTCATCTTGCCATTTGAAAATCCCCCACTATCATGCACAGCCCCCCCAGTCAAGTCTTTTCCTCAGACACCTCCAGAATGCTATCCATTTTACAGGGATGTGTATATCCTGCACTGCTGTAGAACTCCTTTTAGAATGAAAATGTCTTTTATTCTTTGGTTGTGGTTTTCTACCTTATGTTCTTGTATTAGATCCTAATGCATGGTCATTTTATACTTTTGTTTTTCCACATTGAACAGCAGATTCCAATGTAAACTTTGTGTAGAGATGTCCCTGCTATACTGAAATGTGCTGTAAGCATACACATCTACTCATTGGATGCTGCTTCTGTTCTGTTAACCCTACAGAGAGCATGGTCGGGCCTTGCCTTTGGTCTTTATTTGCATGGTATTATTATGGTTATGTAGGATATATTACTCTTATTATTACTATTATCACACAGTGCCACACATAACTAATATTTTCCAATAAAGACTGTAGTTTTCTTTCTAACCTTCAGTGTGCTTTTTGCTGATTTCCATGTGGTCCTCCCCTCCTCCCTCCACACTGTGCTGTCACTGAGACGGTCCCCTCACTCTTAATGTGCTCTCATTTCTCAGCTGTCTTTGACAGAGTTTCTTCAAGTTGCTGCTCTGCTTACTTTGGAGTAGGGGCAACCAAATTTTCTATCCATATGAAAAAAAAAAAAGAAGCATGTTTATACTGAAACACACCAGCATTGATTTTTAATGTTACATGCTGTCATTCACTCCTTATCCAACAAAACACAGCCTCCCTCACATCCACTCATTGGTGTTCATTGGTGATGAGTTAACATTGAAACAACTTTGTGCGAAATGGATACAATTCTCTGTCTAGGTATACATTATTTTGTATTTTGATGAAAATATATATGGTGACACTCAATTTTCTGTTAAAAATCAACAACTACAATGTACGTCTTTGGCTAATCCAGCAAAAATCATATAAAAATCCATAAAGAACTTGATTTGCAGCATTGCCTAAAATGGCCTGATACACCCAAAGATATGAAACTGTACACAAGGGTATAAACACTATTGTAAATGGATGGTCTCATGGTAAATATCATGATATCATCCAACTCTGCCTCGAGCTATTGACTGCTTGGTATTTTAACACAAAGACCTTTGATATCTCTCCTCGTCCCTTAAGTACTGGATTACATACTTCAGTAGATTGCTTAGTTGTTTTATTAAAGGAAAAATTCAACATTTTGGGAAATACTCTTATTCTCTCACAAGCAGAGAATTAGTTGAGTAGATTGACACCTCTCATGTCTTAGGGTAGCAGGATAGCTTAGCTTAGCACAAAGATAGGAAACAGGAAGAAACAGCAAGACCAGCTCTGTCAAACGGTAACTAAATCCACCTACCAGCACCTCTAAAGCTCACTAATTTACTAATTTACAGTATTTTGTTTGTTTATTGCAATAACTGTCTATAAAGATGGACAACACGTCTCCACTTTCTCCCACTGTACAATAATGAAGTCAAAATATTCCACATATGGGCACTGCCATCTTGGAGCTTGAGTCTTGCGCAGTTGCGATCTCTGGGGTGTCGAGTTCTCGTCGTCCAACCAATCGCAAGCACACAGATTCGGTCAGCCATTCAGTCAGTCATGACTTCACATCCTCTTTTTATAGACCAAACTTACCAGAAAAGTGAACAGTTGAAAATACATTAGTGTGATAAGAACTACCTAAAAAGACAGAGACCATCTTTTTGGAAAACTTAATTTGATGCGTGCTGTCATTTTTAGTTTGGCCCATGTCCCATCCGCTAACGGGGCAGGTTTTATGACCTATACTACAGCCAGCCACCAGTCAAGATGTTTTGACTTCACTTTTGGGCAGACCCCCAAGATGCGCACTGGGCTTTAAAGGCAATTCATAGCAACCAAACAGTGGCATTACAATGTCTGGGATGCACTTGGGCCCAAAAAGACTGTCTCCCATAGACTTAATTGTGAAAGAGACATCTCTAAATCAGTGGGTAGCCTACTTTTTTTTTTTTTGAACGCCACAACCCCTGCGAAATGACTCTTCCTCTATCGGAATTTGATCCATTTGGTTCAATAACATCTTGAAAGTCTAGAAGAGCTGCATGGTTAAATACTTTGATCCCCATTCAAGTTAACAGAGGGCTTAACATGATGTTAGCAGCTTGGCTTGTGAAAGTCTGTTGTGCACTTGCTCTGTGGGCCCAATGATGCAGAAGATCTGGATAATTTCACATCTGGGAAGCTGAACTTTTTGGCTTCATGCGCCACTGAGCAACTTTCATACAAATGAACAGAGCCCAGCCATCAACACTGTATCAGTTCTCTTTATCCACCATATTTTGGGGAACTGTCATGTCGCCCATCTTCATTTTACAGTCTATGGTTTAGTTCTTTAAAAAAAGTAAATTAGCAGTTGTACAGAGGGGTTATGTGACAAACTATTTATTGGCTGTGAAATAGTCCTCAAGAAATAGTCTGGCACATAACCCACCATCATTTTTCTATTAATTTTACAAGGAGAGATAACCTGACAGATATAAGAGTGGTATCCATCTTCTCATCTAAATCTCTCTCATTAACAGTCTCCAAATATGAAGCATAATTAGAAATCAATTTGGCTCAATCACCGAATGGCAACTATGTCATCTTTAAAGTGTTTTATCTTTGTATGTAATGTTGTGAAAATACTGGCCTCTTACATAAAGTCCTCTTCTCATTATTAGTAGAACAGACCTTGACACAGTTATACACATAAAATCACAGAAAGAACACGTCACCACTCACGGTTTTAAAAATAAATTTCTACAGTTATACAGTCGTGCCTTTGTTGCTCATGATAACAGCACAAATGCAGACAAGGCTTCTGAATATTTATTGCAGGAAGTCAGTAATATTGTTAAATTGAAGGCCTTTTGTAAATGAATAATAGCAAGACACTTTTATAACAAAAGTTCTGGATGTTTCTATTGGATCTAGAAAATAATTAGCTTTTTAAATCCTTATTTTTCCTGTGTTTAAATGTGGTCTTGGTTTAAGAGTTGCTCTCACTCTTTAACTTTAAAAGTGGGTAAACTGGTCACAACACAGCGCAGGTGACGATGTCATTAATTGCGAGTATTACATTGCACATTTGAAATATAAACTCAGTCATTTAAATAGTTTCAGAGTCTGGGACTTCTTTCTGTCATGTTCCAACCACTTGAGCCTTACATCTGTTCACAGTGTCTGAAATAGTCAGAGTTATTTATGTGCTGACACAAGGTGTGTCTGAGACCCAGCCATATGCGCATGGCAACTTTCTCCAGCGACTCCAGCAACAGACCTTTAAATAACTCAACAGCTTTAATGCACAAGTTCTCTGACAGTAGCTGCACTGGTAAAGACCACATTAATATCAGATGCTTTGTCTTCCACCCTGTGCCCAACCTGTCCTTGTTTGACTCGTGTAGCATCAAGGTCAGTGTGTTGTGTGCAAGCATGTGCCATGTGGAGCCGGTTGTATGCAGACTTTCACTCCAGCTGTGAAACAAACAATCTGATTTCACTCATTAGTCCCTCATTCTGAGTGTGAGCGTGCCAATCACTGATATCAGCAGGTGTGGTGATGATGGGCTTCAATGAAAAACTGCATACACAAGACTCTCAGCGTCACATGACAGAAGACCACCACACCAGCATTGAGACAGGATTATGTTAGAGGGGAGGTGTGATTGTAAAGCTGCAGTGATGGAAGCAGGAGGGGTTGGAGAGAGGGAGAGAGAGACAGGTTCGATGTCAGACTGCTGCAGTCGCGGCTGGGCAGGGCTTACGGGCTGTCACTCACGCAGGGACACCATGCCGCAGCCACACCGTGGGGGAGGGGCTGCCTGTGCAGCAGCTCAGGGGTGAAAAGAGGTGGATGGGAGTGTATGAGCGTGTGTGCTTTATGCGTGTGTGAATGGGTGGGGGTCTGTTCTGCACCAATCAGGCATTTTATGTCTGCGAGTCAAAGTCGAAGCAGAGACGTAACAATAACAACATCAGGGCTGTTACTGCAATATGTCAAATATTAATGTCAGGGATTCATGCTGGGAAAGACAATTTTATATTTACTCTGAGCTTCACATCGAGTCCAGTCATGCCGGGTCACAGGCTTCATACAAAAGTGATGCACAGCCTTTAACCAATCCAAACCAGCGGTCTGCCATTTCTGCTCTACTTCCTCAGCCAAATGTTGTTTTCAGATTGCTCATGGCTCTCAAGGTTCACTGGCTTCCCATGTCCCGAGGCTATATGCAACGAAGCGAAACAGCAGCCATGCATGTATGTCATTTTAGCAATAATTGAGGAATAGTTTGACATTTTGGGAAATTTGGCTTCTAGTGGAGAGTGTGATGAGACGATTAATACCACTCTCACATTTCACAGTGAAGCTTAGCACAAAGACTAGAAACAGCCAGCATGGTTCTACATCACGAAGTTACAGCTTTGCTTTTCTTTTTTAATTACATACAAAAAAAATACCCAGACTACTTCCTGGCTTGGACCAGTAACTTCTTGGAGTCCCTGCTGGTAACTGCTCAAAGCCAAGAAATTGTCTGCCACAGAACGTCTGTGAAATGACAGATTATTGTTTTGACACTTTGGTTTTACATATTAAACAAACAAGTAAAACACGTTAAATAATAAGCTTTAAATGTGCTGGTCGGCATACTCTATAATCAAGGGGTGTTTCCAATCTTTATGCTAAGTTAAGCTAACCAGCTGCTGTCTACACCCGGCAGCCGGTTAGCTTAGCTGGTAAAATAGATTAGAGAGTGGTATTGCTGTCCTTCTCTCTTGCGTCAGCTCTGGACATTTCGGGGTGACATGTTAATTTACCCTTGTTAAATCCGTCATCTCTTTTCAAAATAAACTTCAGTTTTCACAGGAAACATACTGTTTTCTGCTCGTTGAATGCATACCATCTCTTTTCAACATTAACCTAGAACGTAGGTACAAAAGTTCAGTTTTAAATTTTACTTCCTTAAGTTAAGCAACAAAAGCATGTGGTTAAATTCAGAATAAAACATCGTAGTTTGACTTATAAATATGTGGGTTTGTTTCAAACATAATTTAGCATAACATGACATACATCATATATACGTCAAATAGCATAGTATAGCATATTATGGTACATATATATATATATATATATATGCGAACACACTATGTTAGAATAACTTGATTTTCGGTTTCACACAATGAACAAACAGCGGTCTCCTGAGTGAAAGTCCGGAGTTTGTTTGACCCTTTCACCTAACCTCCTACTAGCCCTATGCAAACCTTCTTGCTCTTTATATAACTGTTGATGCCCAGTGTCAAAAAATGCCGCTGCCCAGTGCATGTCATTCTGCCCCTGAAGGGTGTCTCAGTGCATCAATGTCTGACACCAAGAGCCACTGACCAAGCGTTGGTATTGGAGAAGTTGGGAATGAGACTACGTTGAAATCTCAACTCAGTGCAGACTATTTTAAACAATGTGCTATTTGGATGGAGACGGACAGTGTTTTGTGTATCGCTCCAGAAAAGGGGCAGAAGTTAGCATCTCCAGCTGGAGCTGATACATACCCATGACTATTGCAGAGTCATTTATCCCGGAGGGCTGCTGTTTTCAATCTTTCCAGTTAAATACAAAAGCCAGATGTTAGCAGGTGTTAATGGGTTATTTGTGCAGAGGGAAATGAGCTTCAGAGAGAGAAAGCAAACAAGCACATTCCCAAAATGTTGTACTATTCCTTTAGATTAATAAATATATTAAAACGTCATCCATTGAAAGTATATTGTGGGATTTTGCGTTCACATAAAATGTTGCAGACTTGAAAATTTGTAAATTAGATCTCAGCTCAGTGAACCATATAGTATTAATTAGATTTGTCAGCAATTGCTAAATATATCACAAACCATTAACTACATCCAAATCATCTCCTCTTCCTATTAGACATACTTTGTCACTCCATATCACTGTTTATCAAGTTTTAGTCTGCCTGACTCAGCTTGAAACCACTGACAGAGCAGTAGATGAGACAATTATGTCTTCCAACCATGCAAACGCGCAATACTCCGTTACTTAATTATACACAGTGCACAGTCCATCCTCCGGACCCCGCTGTCTGCTTCCTGTTCCAGAAGGCTAGAAAGCCGTAATGGGCAGTTGAAGAAGTAATTGTTTGTTCCCACCTCACCCTCCTCCCGGCCCTCCTCTCTCCGAGCACAGAGTAATTTGTATTGATTGTTTTGTGCAACCTGATACCGAGGTGATTCAGTGGGACTACCACACAATCTCATGCCTCCTCCATCTCTGATAGAATGGGTGGGGGAAGGTAGAAATGGAGGCAGATAATCTTTTGAGCCCACCTCAGTTGCTGTGCAGGGTTTTAATGAGAAATCTACAGTTGTGTATTTGCTCCATGGAACGGCAGACATAATACAGAGCCTGAATCTTTTAAATTGACTAGCAGTGGACCGCAGACATCCCTCAGTGCTGTAGATCTTCTTGGAAACACACCAGGCTGTTAGTGAAGATCCATCCTTCCTGCTGGCTGCACTGTGGCAAGTGGAGAGGCAGGCCATCGGGTGCAATCTGTGTGTGGGTTTAGATGGTGCTCCACAGGGGGTCTCAATGTCTGTGTCCTCCATCTGCTGTTTTGTCTGTCTTGTCTTGTCTCTTCCTGTGTCAAGTCTCTCCTATTTTCTAATTGTCTCTGTGTGATTGGTTGTTAAATGTGTTTGTGTGTGTGAGAAAGCCAAAAAGTGCTTGTTTCTGCAATTATGTGCGTCAGTATGTACTCTCCATTGGTTTGTCTGGGTCTCTCTGTGGTGCCTGCTTGGATGATGAGGCTCAGCCCTGATCACTTGTATTTCCTCTCCATAGGAGCACACTTCACCAGGCATCAACACAGCCATGCTACCTCCTGCCGACACTTTCACCTGGGCGCACCCCAAGCGCCCATCTCAGCAGAGTTCCCTCTAGGACACGCCAGCCAGCCGCCTCAGACCGGCTTGGCCACCCACCTGCCCCCGGCACACCACCCGCCCCTCACTGCCCTGCCTGCACCCCCTCAGTTCCAGGATGTGCCGGGTCCTCCATTCCTACCTCAGGCCTTACACCAGCAATACCTCATCCAGCAGCAGCTTCTTGAAGCGCAGCACCGCAGGATTCTCCCACACTCCAGGTATAATTGCTACCTGCATGCAAATACAGATACACACAAACTAATAAACCTTGTCAAACATTTTTAAAATCTCATCTTCGTCCTTCTGCAGAAGAACCCAGGAGCGTATACCCCTGAACCCTCACCGACTGCGCTCAGGCTATGAGTACTCCCCTCCCCTCCATGTTCCTCAGCCAATGACACAGCAGCAGCGGTACCTGGCCGAAGGCACCGACTGGTGAGTCGCTGTCGGAGATTAACGAGAGTCCTGTAGAGTCGTGAAATGATTCCGTCCTTTCATCTTTACGCCCATCTGTCTGTGTGTCACATTGCCTAGCATGGGTGATGATGTTGATTTAGTCTCTTGTCTGCCTGCCCGCAGGGATCTCAGCGTTGATGCTGGCCTCCCTCACCACCAGTACCAGCTCCAGCAGCTTCCGCAGCACTATCAGCATTACCTGGCCTCCCCTCGAATGCACCACTTCCCCAGGAACACATCCTCTGCACAAGTGGTATGTCGGTCACCCTGCTATTTTGTAATGCAAATTTACTTATCATCATTTTTAAATATATCTTGACCTTTAAATTAAGGTGTCTGCAGGTCCTTAAAATGTCTTAAATTCAAAAGTCTCAAATGCAACAAACATTTGATCTAATCTAAATCCATCTAGCCATCTTTTAATTTTTTTGTCAAAATGTGTCAAGCTCTTCTGCGTTAAAGTCCAGATTTCTGATGTTACAAATCTTCAAACCGCTAAACCTTATTTTACGCTTGCACTATGTTTCACTATCCCAGCTCACTCTAATAACCATAATCTTACATAAAACGTAGCTCTGCACGGTACTACATATACTATTTACCTTTATACTATAAGAAAAATATGATTTGTCCAAAGGCAGCCTTAAAATTTGTTTAAAAATGATCTTGAAAAAGTCTTAAAAAGCCTTAAATTTAAGCGTCTGATACCTGTAGACATCATGCATTGATCTGATGCACTTCTGGTCTCGCCTCTTGCTGTTTTGAAAAGAAAATCACAGTTTTGTTTTTTTTGGTTTGTATTACCTGTCAGTATTCTCAAAAATGTCTTGTATTTCCAAAGATGCATCAAAACAATGGAGAAAAACTGTGTTCGACTACTCTTATATTGCTGTAATATCACAAAGAGTTCTCTTTTGTTAGGTTGTACATGAAATCAGAAACTACCCGTACCCACAGCTGCACCTGTTGGCACTGCAAAGTCTGAATCCTTCGAGGCACGCCACCGCTGTGCGAGAAAGTTATGAGGTAAATCTTTCTCCAAATCAAGTTCATAGACTTTCTACCCATCCGTCTGTTAGAGCCTCAGACAATCTCACCTCAAGTTCCATTTAGTGCCTGTTCTGGTGCTTTCGATCATATCCCATGATCTCCTTCAGGCTCAGTTGTTGTGGAGTGATAGATGCTGCAAAAAAGTGCACGTTAAAGGGACTGCCAACACCAAAATCAAAAATACATATTTTTCCTCTTACCTGTAGTGTTTCTTATCCATCTAGATTGTTTTGGTTTGAGTTGCTGAGTGTTGGAGATATCGGCTGTTGAGATGTCTGCCTTCTTTCACTTATAATGGAACTAGATGGCACTCGGCTGGAGGTGCTCAAAGCTCCAAAAATTACATTTGAAAAACTCAACAGCAAGGTCTCTTTCCAGAAATCATGACCCGGGTACTCAAGATAATCCACAGACCTTGTTGTGAGCATGTGAGAACTATTTTCTCTTTACCAAACTACAGTCGCCAAACATATCACAGCGCAGAAGGAAGTGTGCATCTACTCATGGACAAGAGGCTCATGCTAGTGACAGTGCAAGTTGCCAACATTAATGGCGCCCTCCTTGTCTGAGCTGTAACATTAGCTAGCTCAGTGGTGCTAGGTGAGCTAGTAGTAGATGCACACTTCATTCTGCGCATTCATGCAGTTGTGGGTGTAGTGCAGTAAAGAGAAAATAGTTCCTACATGTAACTGCTCACACCTAGGTCTGTGGATTATCTTTTCAGTTCACTGTTGACCTTGAACAACCTGGTTTTACAACACCATTTAGTCCATTTAGTAGCTGTTCAAGTTTTATATTCTTTACTTATGTGGACTTCTCCTCAGGAGCTGTTGCAACTGGAGGACCGGCTGGGGAGTGTCAGCAGAGGAGCTGTTCAGACAACCATAGAGAGATTCACCTTTCCACATAAATACAAGAAGGTAGGACAGATAACAAAAATTACTGGATGTTGTTAACATACAGAGACATGCACTGTTGGATATACTCCCATTTTTTACAATCACTTTTCTGACCCTACCTTTTTACCTCTGTGTAATCTGACCTGCGAACAGAGAAAGCCCCTGCAGCTGAAGATTGGGGAGGAGGAGGAAACAGATGTGGATGAGAAATGTACCATCTGTTTGTCAATGCTGGAAGACGGAGAGGACGTCAGGTCAGAAATGATTAGTAGCCCCTAGAATTCTAGTTTTACCACAAAAAATTCACTTCTCTGAAAAGGAAATAAGCTGAAAATAAAAGTTTGACATTTTGGGAAATATGCTATTTGCTTGCTGGCACAGACATAGAGGAGAAGATTGATAAAGTAAGTGACTGAATGTTAATTACTGAGCTTTAAAGGTAGGCTGACTGTGTTACCTGTGGACAGAGCTGAGCTAGCTGTTTCCTCCGGTTTCCAGACTTTGTGCTAAGCTAAGCTAACTGGCTGCTGGCTGTAGTTTATATTCAGCAGGACATGAGAGTGATATTTACTTTCTCATCTAATGCTTCACTAAATGGTGGCCAGACATATTTTCCAAAAATGTAAGACTGCTCCTTTAATAACTTGTAAATAAGATCTCGACCCAGTGAACATCTACTGTTAACAGGAAATGCTAAATATATCAAGAACCATTAACTCACAGCCAATCCTCAAAATAAAGGCATATCTTAAAGATGATGATATGGATCAATGTTTTCACTTTACACTGATAATATTGATCATTGAATCCATAAATATCAAACCAGATCTGTATCATTACACCCATATAGGTTACACAATTAGTAGGTGGATTTTGTAACAGTCTGACGGAGCCAGGGTAGCTGTTTCCACCTGTTTTCAGTTTTATGCTAAGCTAAGCTAACTGGGTGTTGGCTCTAGGTTCATATTTAACAAACAGATGTGAGAGTGGTATTGATCTTCTCATTTAACAAGGCAAGTAAGCGTATTTTCCAAAAATGTTGAACTAGTTCTTAAATCAGTGACATGAGCATGTGCACCAACACGCGCATTTCAGACCAAGCTATGGTGTGAAATCCCCAGTGCCCTGGGATGAGGAAAGAGGGTCAGTTTACAGCATGTGGAGTCTCAGCTGTCTGAGAGGCGTGCAGGATTGATGACTCAACAGAAGTCGCCTCTACGTGCCTGAATGAACAAAATTAACTCCCTGCTGGTTTCAGAAGTTCTTTGCAAGCACATAACTCTATTGCACAGGGAGAGTCAGTGTTAATCAACATTGACCCTGTGTCTCTCTGTCTCTCTGTCCTCCAGGAGATTGCCCTGCATGCACCTCTTCCACCAGGGCTGCGTGGACCAGTGGCTGGCCACCAGCAGGAAGTGTCCGATCTGTCGGGTTGACATCGAAACACAGCTGAACCCTGACAGCTGATGAGATTTCAGCGCCCCTCTCCCCTCCTTGTCAATCACCCTCGTGTGGTTCCTGCTTTCTTCCACCCCGGCTTGCCGGCCCTCCTCCTCCTCCTCCCCCCTGTTGGGTGCTTTGCCAAATGTCTCCAGACTTCATGTGACATCACCACCCTTCTGACTCACGCTTTACTGAGCCAAGCCAGGATAACTAACTGCACGAGAGGCCGCAGAGGACTCTCTTTATATAGAAGCACATCCCTCTGGAGGCAAAAGACACGCAGACACACACACATACTCATGTACACAGGGTTTACTTGTAGCTTGCTGGTCGTAAGTGGGGTGTTGTTGCTGTTGTGGTGTTGTACTGTAGGTAGCCCCGGGCTGTGTAGCATGTCCTCAAAGCCATGACTTAATGTCCTGAGAGTGGAAAACACATAACCCCACACTGAGCTGGCTACTTTCTCTCTCTTCTTCTCTCTCTTTCTCTCTTTCTATATATATAAATATATATATTTCTCTCTTTACAAACACACTTCAATCAAAGTGAATATTCTGCCACACAAGAAAGCTTAACAAATGCTCTGATGCCATGTTTACCTAAAGATCATTTGTGGTCGTAGTAGAGTAGCAGTAACCAACAAGTGATATCTGGTGCGCTGTCGCCTCCTTGGGCGCACAAGCACCAGCTAGCTGAGTGTTTTAATTCTATCATGCAGCTTTGACATTTTGCAATACAGTTGTACATTTACCTTGGGTTGGTGTCATGTGAGATGGTGTTGTGTGAGTAGGTCTCTTTCACTGCCGTGGGAAAACCGAGCCCAGTGACTGAGTTGTTGTGTGTTTTAAAATCTACAAAAAAAAAAATAGGTAGAAAGTGTTTTTTACCAAAATGCATTTTTGTCACGGTGTAGCTTGAACCTGATGCGCAGGTTCACATGTGTGTGTGTGCTCTGCCCTGCTGTGTGTGACTTCAAGAATGTGTCTAACAAATGTGTGGATGTTCAAAGAGTGCAAATGTGAGTGTGTTTCAAGGGTTCGAGGCAACAACTAGACGTTAAATCGCTGTAGGTTAACAGCATGGCCACTGGAGCGCTTATACAACATGAAGCCAAAAAAAAATAGGGATGATAAAAGGAAACTATCATGCACTGCAGAGTGAGGTGGGAGGAAGACTTAGCTGCCCTCGTACCTGTATCTTCATCTGGCGCAGGGCCAGTGGCAGAACAGTGTGTACTAAACTTGCATGTTTCATCGTCAACTTGGGCTGTTAGCTCCGGTAGCGTTTCTTCAATATTAAAAGGTACAGAGATGGCTTTGCATGACTTAGTTAATCTGAGCTGTGACTATCTTCTCAACACAACAAACAAACAAAAAAAAGTGTCAGTGGCTGCTCCCCTGACTTGTAGCGTGTGTTCATCCTGTCCCCTTTGGTGGCAACGATGGGATCCTCTTCTTGATGTTTACCTTATTGCCTAAAGAACAAGCACATGTGACGATAGTTATAGCAACAAAAGGTTTTTTCCTTGGTATTGCATTTGCGTTGGTTTATATATAGGTATAGATTCATGCAGTGTTTCAGCAGAGAGAGGAGCTTGCGTATTGATCTTGTGTATTCGTGTGACAGACCTCCCCTCGTGGTTGCTATGCTGGTTGCTATGCTGTATTGCTAGAACATGTAGAACGTGGTGAGACGGAGGCAGCCTCCCTCTCGCAGTGCACACAGACATGAGACGACACAACAGCAGGAAAACATTCAGGCTGTTAACACTTGCTCTGACTGGTTTTCACTTCTTTATTTTCTTTTTTACCTTTTGTGTCGTTTCTGTTCAACAGGATGCCTTTAGGACCCTCTCTGTCCTACGCACTGTGATAGAAAAGGATAAGCCCAGAGACTCTTTAAGCCTCGTGGGTTGAGGATCAATTAACTCGGATTACTTTCTCCCTGTCTTGTGCACTGCCAGTGTCGACACTGCCTCCTCCTGTAGTGGAGTCATCCGTGATGAAGTTTTCATAGTTTACACAGGGTGTTGTCAGTTGAGATGCCTTAAGTATTTAACAATCATAATTTATTACTAACTGTAGATATTGTTGGTATGTATTTAATTTTATATAGTTTTTTTTTTGGGAGGGGGTGGGAGGGGGGTGACTGAATCATAATTTATTTATTTAGAAATAACACAAAAATGCTATGAAAAAAACTATTACCTCATTTTTGCATTGTTTTAAATGGGAATGCTTTGCATGCAGTTGTACTTTTTGGAACACTAAAGTCTATGAAAAAAAAGAGCCCTGCTGTTTGATCTCCACAAGCTGGCTGTGCGATGTTTACTGTCCAAGGCTGAGCTACTGAGCCCGCTCTCTGTCTTTCTCTTTCTCTTTCAGGCTCAATCCCAATACACCTCTTGCCCCGACCACTTAGCTCTACTCCTCCCTTTTGCTCGGTCACGTAAAGGGGTAGGGTGTCCTGTTTCTTGTTGAGATAGAGGGGTAAGGTAAAGTGTAAAAGGCCCAGACACACCAGACTGACGTCGGTAGTCTGTATTCATCATTCAAAAAGGGAACCCGAAAGACCAACAGGAGAGATTCAAGACGCTAATTAGCCAGTTAGCACATTAAAGACACTACCCCATGTCGAAAGAACAAATTATATTTACAATGCACCAGTGAAAAATAACACAAACAATTACGAATTGTATCTGCTAAAGAGCTCAATGGCTAAAAAAATATCTTACCTTACTTAACAAGTTGGTTTTGATCTCACACCCTCTTGACTTAAGTAATTTGTTTACTTTCCTCACTTCTGTTAAACTCTTCTTGTGCACTGAGTCTAACTGCCAATCAGAGTGATTTCATAAACCGATGGTCTTCGCTGTCTGTGACGCAGATTCAACATTCTGAATTGGCTGAAAAAGAAACTGACAAGGGCTGGCTAGTGCCAACAGTGTGGGGCACACCGCAAAAACAAGGGGGCAGATGCTCACCGACGGCCAGATGTTGCCCAACAGTGGACTGTCGGTTTGGTGTGTCGGGGCCCTAAGGGCTACATGGTCCTCCAAACGGAGGTTTTTCAGAAGCACACTCCAAACCGCGATATTACAAATCATTGGCAAAATGCCTGTATGAGCAACCAAACAAACTCACACATATATTTTCTTCGTTAATGAAGATTTGAAAATGACAGTAACTATTGTATTATCTTAGTTTAATGTTGCTTTGATGTATTATGGTCCTTTTCTGTATAACAAGCATAAAATAAGTCGTTAGTAGTACGCTGATGTGTCGGTAGCTGACTAGCTAGCTAGCTAATGTTACGTTGTTATTGCTGATTTGTGCATGACAGTCTTGCATTCTGACATATTTCCATGTCCCACCCCCCCCCCCCCTTGATAGCACATGATGCCATAAATTTAATGAAACTCCAGCAGTGAGGTTCCTGCACTTGTTACTGCTCCTCCTGTATTAATGCAGGCTGGCAGAATAGGAGCAAGGGTTGCTAACGTTAGCCTACAGGGCTCTGCTTGTGGCCTGGTAATGAAGCAGTGTTATTTTCTATTCGATTACTTCTTTAAACAATTGATAGCATGAAACTGAAGTTGTGAGCCAATTGCAAGCTTCCATGCTTTTCTGTCTTCATTTGATAAATGACAAAGGTCATTGTAATAAAACCGTTATTGCCATAGTCACATCTGTTTACTTAACTGCCATCAATGACGATGTTGACGGCCTATCAGGGTCTTTAATGGTTTTCCCATTATGATAGGGGAAGATTTCAACCATTACCCCTTGTGACTCTGTTCCGAGGGGCCAAGGGGCTCTTGAAAACAAGGTGTATGGGTAAAAATAAGACATGGGATTGGGCCTTAGTCTCTATCTCTCTCTTTCTCTCTCTCATGTGGTGCTGTGGATCTTGGTTACATTCCATTCAATGCAATTTCTCTGATCCCCCATGCTGTGATGTAGTGGACAAACTGCAATGAAGTGTTTTTTTTTTTTGTTTTGCACTCACTTGTTAAAATATGGGAACCCTCTCACTGGCAAAAAAAAGTTAGTTTAGATAATTTAATATGAACACTAAGGACTCTGGCTTTTATTTTGTATGCTCTGCTTCTCACAATGCACTATGGGTCTTAAAAACGATCATCTGTGAAGCATGTTCCTTCGCTTTAACTCTTTGTATCTTTTAATTTCCATTTTCTCTGGTGTTTCTCTTCAGTTTGTAGACATAACAAGTGCCTCGCTTTAAGTGTTAGGAGATATTTCCATGTTACTGAAACCATTAATAACAATCAATCCATGAAGCCACCATGCCTTATTGGTTGCACAATTAATTAAAGAGTGAGTTGTGAAGACAGCATTTGACAGGTGTCTGCAAAAGCCATTATACTCAAAATTGAAATCAAACTGTCCAGACTAGCTTTTGGTTTGTAGAACTGGAACAATACAGATTGTGGAAATAGTTCTGACTATAAAGAGGCATGTTTCACTGTGGGCTTTACAACTTCAGTAATCCTTCTTTAATTTTATCTTCTATCTCCAACTCTTCATTTGTTTTTTTATTTTACCGTCCATCTCTCCTCTCAGAATCTATCCTCTGTTTCCTTTCACAGTCTTAAAGGAAGGCAAGGATTTTAAAGCACAACCTTTTCTAAAAATGCATGTTTTCTCAGGTTTCAATATAGTCTCAATGGTTTAATAGTATATGGTGAAAATATATACAAAGAATATAACAGGAAAAAAAAATATTAATTTTGTCGCTGTTTGAAACTGAAAAACAAAACTGAAGAGAAAATATCCCAAAAAGTGCCAGTGAAAGGGCTGCCGCCATCCTCGTATGAAACTCTGCTGTTTAGCTGTGACTGCGCAATGTTTTTCAATATAGGATATTTTATCTGAAAATAGAACTATTTATCATTAATATTAAAGCAATAGCGCATTAATGGTGATGAGTGTGTTGATGAAGAAATGGATGAACATATTATGGATAAATGTTAGATTCACATGTGGTGGAATTTTGTACTTTATTTATTATTAATACTAATAATAATGATAATGATTTCAAAAGTTGCATTGCTAAACCCAAACTGTTCTGTTTTGTTTTTTTAATTTTAATTTTATTTCATGGCTTGTATATTATCCTTTTGTATGTGCTCTTTTTGTAATAAATTGGATAAAATCGACAAGTGCCTGTTTTTGTGTCTTCTATATTCTGGTATGATATGGCCTCAGCTTTCCTCCAGATGAAAACACGTGGTTATAATTTGAATCCATGACATGTAAGAAGCTGTTGTTAGGTAAAACAAGAAAAAGGTAAAAATGCAGCCATTTTCATGGTCTTTGTCACTATGAGTGACCCATTCTATATCACCAATAGTCTTTAGATCGCTGTTGAAGCTGGGGTAGGCAGTTTCATTTTGGCATTGTTGGGCAAAAATGCTATCATAAACTGAACAAATTGTAACTCAAGAGGCCTGAAATAAAACAAGTTTTTGCACCTTCTTTTGACTCTGTTTTCAGGCTTTAGAAAATCTAGCCCATGACAGGAGGCTAATCACAGGTCATTTGAGAGAGAGGGCGTGTATATTGACTTTTTTTGCAAATGCAGACACACATGCACATCCCTTTGGTGAAAGCCTGGCTCAATGGCAGAGAACCGTGCAGAGGAAGTTGCTGTTTCAGCATTAGCCACAATTGCCTACACTGCAAAGCCCAAAAAGGAAAACGGACTTTTCAAAAGAGAGTTATAGAGTCTGACAATAAACAAAACAACCCTTATTGCAATATCGCTAAAGAAATGTTGAGAAAATGCTTCTAATAGTTTGGCCTTCTGCTAGCCAAAGCAAAAGGCTAATTGCAGCAGCTTCAAGTTCACGTTTATGCAGTTAACGTTAGCTAGACCTTCAAATCACAGTGTTACCCCTGTCTCATGCCCTGCCACTACAGACCACCTCGCTGAGACAAGAGCTGGTCTGAAGATGGACCCCTAGTCAGCGGCCACAGCAACTTAACTCCAGCCAGCGCAAACCCCAGTTCCAGGGAACCGGACAGCTCTGACTCCCACTGGATCAGCTAACAGCTTAGACCTGGCGCTGTTGCTGGCTACCAGCCCACAATGGCAACCATTGTTGGGGTGTTCTGATGACTTATTTCGAGGTGCTACAGCCGCCAACTGCAGGTCCATCTCCTGAGCTGCTGCACTCTCCTCCCAGGGAAGCAGTCCACAGTGGCGTGGAGCGAGGCGAAGGGACGGTGTGGTGGCTAATGTTAACCTGCTAATTCTTGTCTCATTTGTGGTCTGATTAATAGAGAGAGAGTGGGGCAAAGAGCAGCTGACTGAATGCACTGCGTGCAACTCTGCAATTAAGTAAGATTTATTAAATCACTGTATGGAAAACACTGGGTTACTGTATGAAGCACATGCATACGTCCAGTCGTTCTGGTGGGAGGGGCTTAGGACAGTATTCATGCAGCTTTAAAATAAACTTCTGTAGGTTTGGATTTTGCTTGTATGATCAAGGAAAACAAAATTACTAAGTACTGTAAAAGAGTTTAATGTTTTAAAATAACTAAATTATAACAAAACAACTTAACAAACCATCCCTGACATACGAAACTTAAAAAGAATGGCACATTCAGTTTCCTGACCAAGAAGATGTTGTCACAGTATTTCATTGCAGGCTATGTTTCCAGGTAGCATTAAACATCTAACTATAATATAATAATAATATAAAACTTTGAATGTAAAAATCAGTCTCACTTCCTGAGATATAAAACTTGCCAGAGCAGAATATCTTTGGTCATTACTTTTAAACATCAGGGGAGATCTCTCTACATACATGTATAAATAAATAGTTTATCTAGTACTTCGGGTAAAGGACCCTGGCGATCTGCCCGTCAGCCCTCTTAGTGTCCAGCCACTTCCCACAGAGGAAGATGGTGGTGACACCATTAGCTGTGTTAGTGACTTCCACGCGATCCAGCAGCCAGCCGGGGCTCAGACCGGAGTTGTCATGCTGCACCCGAACCTTCTGTAGCTCTCCCATGTCCAGCATTTCCAGCAGGAAACGGTCCGTCTGCTCGCGTTCGAAAAGGTTCCGAAACTTCTGCCGCAGCTGCCGCTGGCCAGAGTCTCCATTGGAGCCATAGATTGTGATAAAAACATTGGCATCTGTACCCGCTCCCTTCTCATCGCCTGTGATGACGATGATCTCATATTTGACGGGAACCAGGCTTCGAGCTTTACTGGCGAAGCTCTCAATGGCCTTTGCACACTCAAAGTTCAAGAACTCATCTCTCTTTGGAGAGAGAGGGATGAGGGCATTGCAAGTGAAGATGTACCTGGAGGTGATGAGATGGAGCAAAATTATTTTTTTTACCAAGAAATGGTACGAGTAGAATGAATGACTTCTGGATGTAGATGTGGGTTACTGAGCAGTAACAGACGTCTTACTTATTTCCCAGTTCCCTTTCAGTGACAACGACCTCCTCCACGTGCCAGTAAACCTCCCCCTTTACTTTCTTTCCATCCTTGGGTGTGTGGCCGAGGCAGATACCAGCGATGTCCCCCAGGTTCTTCGATGAAAAGTCAAACCTGTCAACATTTCCCCTGTAAAGAAAGAAAAATAAATACGGATGTTAGAGCGAGTAGCTGTTCCCTTAAATTGACCCACACACTTTAAATTCATGTCACTGCTAATTTGTTCTGGATGGTGTAATGTCATCATAGTGGATTGCAGCACTGGTCTGAGCTCGAGTGCTTGGTGCTGGTGGGATTATCATAATAAGTGTAAAGGCAGAATTAGAGGGAGAGAAAGCACATTTCTTGAAGCTTTTTCATGTAAACAAGTTGCAGCTCATTAAGTTAATCTTGCACCGAGTACCTACCGCAAGAACCTCTTTTTCTTTGAGGAGTTCTCCATTACAAATTCTTTTGATCGGCCCTTCCTCCCCTCAAGTACAATCCAGGCATTTTCTTTGGTTTCAGTGTTTCCAGTTGTGATACAAATTTCGTATTCTTACAGAGAGAAAACAGGGACAGTTAAAGTGGAAAATAAACAGTCCTGCAACAACATAATACACAACCTAGTCCTTAGCACAGTAACATATGGGATAATTCAAAGTTGTAATCCCTAAGATTTTCATGAAATCAAACCCCATTTTTGACTATATTTGACAATTAATGGTCTGCATCTTTTCTTCAACAGCCATTTATGTTATACAGTATTTACATTCTGTATTTGTCTCTCTACATAGTAGTTATTATTGTTTGGCTGCACTATAAAAACAGACATATACTGTAGTAGCTAGTCATGAGAGTTTGCTGGACTCCAGAATTCTGGGACCTGTAGTTTTAGGGTACAATCACACGTGAGCAAAATGAACACTTGGGAATATTCGCCGCCGTTCACTTCCATTTAGTGCAAGAATAAAACCTTCGCCTCCAATGGCAAAGCAAAATTTGTGTCTTCACATTGCATGGAGTTCAACTTTGGTGAACTTTGACCGATGAAGTAGCAACCTCAACCAACAGCAAAGAAGTGATATGGTTGACCACGCTTGTTGCCGTGTCTAACCAGCTGACAACGTATGATATTGGCCATGAAAGATACAAACCATATGAGAGATGTTGTCTGGTTCGCAGTATGGCGGGAAAATGGAAATCGTACCAATAACATCATAATTCACTGTATTTACTAGCAAGCTAGCTTCCAAAGACAACCTTCACATCCAGTAGCCCCCACATTTAGCACAAATATCGCCCCAGCAGGCAATGGTCACTTGCCTGCATTCGCTCATATGTGACCATACCCTTAAACTGCACTTGCTGTTACCACGGTAACCATAGTTGTCATCAAATCAACCAGAACTGAAATCTCAAGGACTTTAAAATGTGTCCTTTGTGCTGGCCTTACTCGTCTTCTCGTTGAGGTCCAAGTAGTCGTTGTTAGCGCACGCCAGTTCTCTCATAATCTGTCCATCGTCATCATTCTTGGCAAGCCAGCGGTCACAGGGGAAACGAAATGTTTTGTCCATGATCTCATCCTTTACATCAATATACTCCAAGTGCCATCCTGGAGCAGGACCTGGGTGTAATGTGATCAGGAAGCAAAGACAAGACAGTAAGTAAAAATGTTGTCAAGAATGATGAAACAAGATGGATGCAGGGATCTTTCAGGCCAACGACTAAAAAGCTGCGTCATCACTTCAGGTTTCCTTAAAGCCAGACAGTGATTTGTCAGGTGTTAGTGTTTGACAGCAGCCCCATGAAGTCATCCACTGTTCAGGTTTCATCAATATCAGAGTGGTGACTCAGACATCTCCTGTGATGTCAGACTAACGTGTCTGTGTCCAGATTTATTTTCGGTTCAGTGATTGTAATTTAAGTTGTAGCTTAAATAAACTTCAGTTATATAGCACTTTTCACCATGCCAGTTATAAAGTGCAGATTTAATCAGCCCACTATGCAGAGTGACTGTTGATCTGAGGGCTGACCTGAGTTGTCGTGCCAGACTCGCACTTTAGAGAGGTCTCCCATGCTGAGGATATCTGAGAAACGGAATGTGTCCAACTGCTTGCGCTCGAACTTGTTGGACTTGTTGCAATCTTTCAATGCCAGCGTCCCCGTGTCTCCATTCTCTCCGAAAATGATGATCCACACGTTGGCATCGGTGCCCGCCCCTGAGGAGACAGGAGAGTCACCTCATTTAGAAAAGTGAATCTGAATTTCTGCTTCACTCGAACAAAAAACATGTCAGATTAAACAAACAAGTGTTAGCTGGGCTAGCTCAGTATAGTTTCATTTAAACGTTATCATTAAAATTACATTTCTACTCTTGACTTTTATTCTGACAGCATGAAACGCATAAAATTGTTAACTACAAAAATGCACTTGACCTCATCTGTGAACAAGAGTGTGCTGACTATAAATTCAAAAGCGCTTGCAATTTGTTGTCGAACTTTCAGACTGCATTGCTGCCCAACTAAAGCAGGGGTTTCTTGAGTTGCCAATAAATACTAAGATTGCAGAGCCCCAAGGAAAAAGATCAGCTAACAACCAGACACACTATGCAAAAAGGAAAATGAGCAGCAGAGAGAGGTGCGTACTATGACTCAGACAACACATCTATAATCCCTCTGTGCTTTATTATTTCATTACTGTGAGTTAGACACCGAATGAATGTGTATTAGGCGATGGTGAACACAAGCCTCGCTCAGTCTGCAGCATTTTTTCAGAGACATGTCTGTACACTAAACTAGGAATCTGATATTTTAATGAACAGCCCGTAGTTTTAATGAGCAGTAATAGAAATGTAGATAGTAAGAGTTGCATTTAATGTTGCTGTTACCTTTAAATGTCTTTTTATGTACCACCCTGTGCGCACATTTACATTCAATGCCTTGTCACATTAGACATGCAGATCATCCCACAATGGTCCCAAAGGAGAGCATTGCTATATGTTCAGCATTGCCTATGTAATGTTGTCTGCAAGAGTGTGCCTGTGTGTGTGTGTGTCTATCAGCCTGGCTCATTATTCCTCCAGAGCCTCAGTGGTGGTGCAGGGCTACATCTTAGCTTCCAGTAACAGCCAAGGGCAGAGCACTCCTTTGAAGTCGGCTCAGACTTCTCGCCACGCTATCGTATTGATCAGCAGCCCTACTGAGCTATAGAAAATACCGCATGAAGAAAAGAGGGAGCAAAGCCGTGTGGAGGGTTTCTGAAGAGGATTTCTTTCATTACCACGTTTGAGTCAGACATGAATAATTCCAGATTTGCTCCTCCTGGAAAACACAAACGTCTGCACAAGGACAGGTCAACTGATGCAGTTTTTAAATCTGTTTTTTCCTCCACTGCAATAATAACTCTGAAGACTTCTCATAAACCCTGATAGATGGACTGCACTTAAAACTCAATCTTATAAATCTTGTCTGTGAACTTGGTCCTGTGGTTACATGTGAATGATGTCTGTTTTGTTAGTCATGTGTCTAATGTGATGTTACTATATGTCTCTGTTTGATGTTACTGACACTTCTGTATTGAGCTTGCCCACCATGCTGTACCAAAAAGCAAATTCCACCAACCTCGGCTGTGTGTTCATAAGTAAACGACTGATGATTGATGAATAGCTATGTAACATATCCATGAACTCGGCCTTGAGCTTTGGATAGTGGTCAAAGGAATGACATTACAGACATAAATCACCCCCACAAGGTTGTAGCGCTAATTTGGTGTTACAGGGTGGGGAATACTCTCATCTGAGAAATATCAAGCCAGCCTTAACTTTGAACTTAGCCATTTAAGCACCAGCAGGTTACCCTCAGGTGTCTTATCTTGAAAGAGTTCAAGAAACAATCAACAGGGACGTGATGGCAAGGTGGACCCAGGACACACTTGACAGATGAAATCTCTCATCTGACATTTGAGTCCATCAGGATCCCCCAGGAAGAGCTGGAGGATGTCACTGATGAAAGAGGATGTGTGATCTGCTCTGCTCACTGTGGATCTGACCTGATACTGCCCCCCAGATGAAGGAATGGATGGATGAATGATGCCAGTTGGCCTAATAAGTGGACTTGAAATGGCCTCATCTGTTGAAGGTGTTTGAACCCATGCAGTAATTATAATATATATTGGTCAATGGTCAGTTTAGCCCCCAATGTTAAATAGATGATTATGATGCTAATTCAAACTCTTCGGTTCCTGTGCCTCACAGGTTTGATCCATATGTGAACCCAAAGGTGTTCCCCAAAGATCAATCCTTGGCCCCCTTCTCCTCCAAAAGGAAGCTAGATAATTAATGGTGTAGGAAAACAGAAAACTTTTTTTGCTGCACAAAAATTGTTTATATTTTCTGAGTGTTTTTCCTAATCTTTGCTCTCTGCTTATGAATTGAAACTGAATAATTTAACCTCTCCAGGGTGCTGAAAATAATAAAACTAAACAACAAACACTGACATATGCAACCTGTGATGATGAGTTGCAAGTAGAAAAAGCTTTTAAGCCAGAAAAGACTGCTTTACAGTATGTCTGATAATGCAAGCATATATTCATACATTCACAATTTTTGGTTGGCTATACCTGATAAACTTAACAAATCATTTTCATAAGAAAGCTGACAGCAGTTGGCATGTGTTGAGGAGTTACCTGCACAATCACTGGTCTTGACCTGGATTATATACGTGGTGAGCTCCACCATCATCTCTTCATCCACCACAGCAGCCATCTCGCAGCTCATGGTTCTCTTGGGTCCACGTGTCTTGGACAGCCAATCTTCATAGGTGAACACAGACACCTCCTCTGTGGTCAGGTTGCGCATGATCACCTGGTTTCACAGAGTTAGTTATTCAAATATAATATCACACTTAGTCTAAATGTCATCTAGAATCGTGACATTGTTTTTTCAAGCTCTACTATCACAGTCAAAGCAAAATAAAATCAGTGGAGAACTCAAGTGTAACCAAAAGTGTGTGAACGTACAATACAACCTAGACTTAAATATTACTATTATTATTAGTTATATTATTATGTGATATTATGACATATTAAGATTTAATCATGTCAGCGTTTGAAGAATAAATACGGATCCATTTCTAAAAGTCTACAGCCATGCTAGCAGCTCTGTGAGGTTTTACGTAGCCAAAATGAAGCTTGAATTAAATGCTAACATGCTTAAAATCAAAGTGTTAACACTCTGATTTTCAGCAGGTACAGTGTTTACCATGTTCATCAGAGAGTATTGTTCGTGTTGGCTTGCAAGCATTTACCAAATAGTACTAAAGTACACCTGAGTCTGATGGAAATGTTATTAGTTTTGCAGATGCTCTGCCATAACCAAAAGTATAAGTTAAAATTTTGACCAGTTGATGACACTGGAGGGAAAGCTAAGGATCAACCTGAACAATGTTAGCAAAGGTACTATAATTCATCCTGAGGGGGACATGACTGTCTGCACTAAATTTCAAGGCAATCCAATAACAGTAAATCTCATGGTGCTTTGGGATCACCAATAGGATTCATCCTCTGGGCACCATGACTGCACAACATTTTGGGATAGTTGTTGGGATATTTCAGTCTGAACCAAAGTGGTGAAACAAGATGATTATATGAATAAGCATTGTGTCATACATTGTCTTATTATGGACACTAGTGTGTATGAACACAAACCCTGCCTCTGATCACTCATCCTGGGAAACATTTTGTCACTAGACAAAGACCCAGCTCGGGCAGCCACACTCGTATTACCTCTCCACTCTGCATATTTATTTGGCCAGATTACTATGCTGGCAGTCTGCCTGGTGCACTGTTGTGTCCATTTCAATACATAGACCCAGCAATCCATAAAGGCAGCACATCTGCTTGTGATGCTGAACACACAAGGCTCTGTGCAGGGTCAAGTCAAGGAGATGTTTGCAGTCGCTGAGTCCCAGGCACGGACGGACAGGGCTCGGTATTGTTCCTGACTGCTCTGCTGCTCTGCAGGCATGGTGCCTTTACCAGAGAAGACATTTGCATAGGAAATGTGTTCTGTTTCATTTGGCCTCAGACATCAGACTGAATTTGGAGGTGAGCAGTGATGCTGTCCTCACAGGGTCAGCCAAAGGGAGAAAGTACTGAACCATTTTGGGAAGCTATGTATATTAATGCAGTCGATTATATCGCTGGGTTACACATTAAAATTGTGATTTTTGCACTAGCACACACGGAATCACACTAAAAGGAAATTTAAGATGATTTTTGTTTTCTTTTTGTGTTCTCCCTCTGCTCACTACAGAAACACACACAGCTCATTACCGGCGTATGTGTGTGTCTGTGATACAAGAAACAGCAGCATGGTGAATAAAATGGGTCAATATGCTCACTCCAGGAACTCTGGGTGCTACTGCGTATGTGTCTGTGTACGTGTGTGTGTCTTTGTGGGTGGGTGAATCATTGACCATTCTCCTGCAGGCATGGGTAGATGTGTGTGTGTGTGTGTGTGTGTGTGTGTGTGTGTGTGTGTGTGTGTGTGTGTGTATTTGTCTGTGCTGTGTGATATAATAGATTGAACGATCCTGTGACCTACAGCATACAGTGCCAGAGTAAAAACACAAACCTGTGACTGCTTTGTACTATTGATTTTTTGCAAAAGCCAACAGTTACTGCTCTGCTTTTTATGCTCCAGGTTTTATGTTTTATGGACGAGATGTGCAGTTTCCTCTTCCTAATCAATTAGCCCTTGACAAGAATAAAGGAAATCTGTGCATAGTACATGATCAGCTTATTCTGGAGCCTTAATTCTGCTTAAAGCTTTCCTTTTGCTGTAATCTTTGACAATTTTCTTGCATGCATATCCTGAACACATGTCTCCTGATGAACAGTTATAATAAGAGATATCATCCATCTTATTCCACGCATTGTTCCTCTGTGTCAGAACCTGGTGCTTACAGTAGCCACTCAGTCACTTAAAGTTCAATGTGTTATACTAGTGGTGGCTAATGTTGCCATAAGCTGCTAGCCTTTGTCAGAGGTAAGGAGTGGGCCACAGAGGTTTTGTAAGCTCACACCTCCATATTTCTTTTATTTGGAGCCACAAACGGCTATATGCAACCTTAGCCTTATATGCAGTGGTACACCCCAAAACCTCTAAACAGACATTGATGTGTCAAATTGGTGGAGTTCTTTTTTAAGGTGAACTGACCTGATCCAGAAACCAGTCAGGTCGACTTCCAGAGCCATCAATACGAAGCCTCATTTTCTTCAGTGGGGCAATGTCGTCGATCTCCATCTTGAAAGTGTCCTCCTGGCCGCGCTCAAACCTGTTATTTGGCACACAAACAACACAAAGTTTATATTCTGCAGTATAATGAAAAGATGTCTTTATTTTACATTGTGTGTGCTGGTGGCCACGTTTGGCTACCTGTCCTCGTTTTTCTGCAGCAGCATCTCCTCAGTGCTGCCGTTGGCTCCAAACACAGACATGAAGATCAGGGTGTCTGTTCCCGCGTTTTGGACGTCTCCTGTTACTACCGTCACCTCATAAATTATCTGACATGAAAATATGAGACATTTTATTAATTATTTTTCTTCACATGCTCACACAGGCAGTATTACCTCTAAAACTCCAATCGGATTTTATCTTCCAGGTACTAAACAATACACATAGTTATATTTTTAACATTTATAAGGCTGTAAATACCCATAAAATAATAGTGAATATGGAACATCGAAAGTATCTGTTTACAGTGACACAGCTGTCACAGGAACAGGACATGGAGAGGTACTCAAAAAAAGCCAAAGCTGTAAAGCAATGTTCTATTATTTCATATTTCCGTTGCTGACAGACATAAATATGGAGACGGGACACTCATCTTTTATAATCTTTCTTGACATTATGATTGTGCATAACTTTCACCCAATTTATCGAAGGACCACCAAAGTTAAAGGGCTCCACACAATCATGAACATAATGGTGTCATAACTGTTCTAAAAATCAGCCAGGATAAGCCCTCATTTTTTTTAAGAGATGTCTAATACCTTCACCAATTAATCACCCCTCAGTAAATCAATGAATCATGTTGTGCAGCTTCCAGCTTTTTTCCATGTGACTCTTGCTGTTCCCAGCAAAAATAGACAGTGAAAATAATCTGTTTATAGTCTTACTGACATCATATCAGCAACACTACACCTACCACTACAGTTTCAATGTCTGTATCTGTAAAATGTGTCACAGACCTGATAAAAATATAAGTAGTTATTTTAATTTCAACACCTCTAGCATTTCTGTGGGCAGAATTCCTTCATTCGTCAACACAAGACTTTTAATGTGGCTTTTATATGAGGCAAACTCAATGTAGAAAGACAGAGGTGGCACTAGTAGCGCCGCAGCAACACTATCTATGTGGACACAACATGTGTGCAAGCTGCAGCAGTTCAGCTAGGTAGCCATCATGCAAAGGTAGAGTTAGGCAGTGTGACCCGGGCGTTAGATTCATGAGTAATAGCACAATAATGTTCAAAATCTTTTCAATAAATCAAATGTTTGCGCCTACAGTGTGTATTAAAAGCAATGAGAATTATTTTTTCTCATCTCAAATGTACCTGAAATGAAGTGGAATGTGTTCTTTAAAGGGGCCATTCACCCCAAATCAAAAATACATATTTTTCCTCTTACCTTTTTCATACAAAGCTCAGTCTTTCAACTGGTTTTAGCCCATTTTCTATTGAGTTATAACAGTTATTACTTAGAAATAAGAAACTGCATGAAAAGCAAACTTTCATTCCAGGCTTTTTGAGAGACCCCCCCCCCACTGGGGCCCTGGGTAATTGGTCCCACTTTCCCCCCCACTACAATGCCTCTGCTCTTGAATATTATGAAACTAGATGGCACTTGGCCTGTGGTGCTCGAAGTGCCAGAAAAATACATTTGAGAAACTCAACAGCAATGTCTCTTTCCTGAAATCATGACCCGGTTACTTAAAATAACCCACAGACCTTGTTGTGAGCAGTTTCATGTAGGAACTATTTTCTTTCTACCGAATTACCATCCATACCAACGCGCAAAAAGAAGCATGCATTTACTGCTAGCTTGCGTAGCACCACTGAGCTAGCTAACGTTACAGCTCAGTCAAGGAGGACGCAATTAATATTTACATCTCACACTGTCGTAAGCTAGCTCAGTGGTGCTAGCTAGCTAGCTCAGTGGTGCTTGGTGAGTTAGCAGTAGATGCACACTTCCTTCTGCAAGGTGATACTGTTGGTGGGTGTAGTGTGGTAAAGAGATAATAGTTCCATATGAAATTATTTTGAAATCCCAATTAAGCCAATATATTTACCAGATTTAATTGTATTAATTGGAAATGAATGCTTTTTAAGGATAGAAACTGATAGAAAGATGATAGAAATTTACTCATTATCAGTGATTTGATATAACTGTGATGTTCTCTGCTATATTACTGTGCTTTTGTCCATTTGCTCACATTAACATACCTGCTGGGAGATTGAAATGGCCTCCGCATCCAGCACGTTGAATACTCTAGCAGTCAAACCATCTCCCCGATCTTTGGCCAGCCAGCACTTGCAAGCAAAGATGTATTTGACCCCTTTGGTTGGCACAGCAACAGACAGCTCATCAACCAGCCAGCAACTCTCAGGAGTGGCCCCATCATGACCGAGCTGCAGGGAGGGTGAGAAACAATCACTTCAAGCAACGTGGGTGTATTTTTCTGCGTGGTCATGTGTGTGTGCACGCGTGAAAGTACACAATCATCACTGAAACTCTAAAAGCCCCCTCCCTCACCTCGACCTTTTTGATCTCCCCCACATCTGAACCGTGGGACTGAAAGCTCTCCAGAGAGCCGGCCTCAAAGCCCTTCTTCCCGTCCGGCAGGTCCAGCCACAACCTCTCTGTCTGGGTGTGATTGGCCCCGATAATGATCACATAAGCCCTGCTGGTGGTGCTCGCATCCCGCTCAAGTCCAGTGCAGATGGTGATGTGGTATGGTATGACTGCACAGGAAGGGGACAACACTTATTCATTCATGAGCACAAGAGATTATGTAAAGATGTGTGTGTGTGTTAGAATATTCATGACAAATGTTCACAGAGCAAAGCTGAAGATTTTTCTTACTCGGGAGCTCAATTTCCTCCTCGTTCTTCTTTTTACTTTTTTTGTTCATGTTACTGTCGACACTCTTCACTGTCAGGGCTGAGTTCTTCTTGCTGTTTAGGCTCTCTCTAACTCCTTCGTAACCCTGAAAGAACACAACACACACACACACACACACACACACATGGTTATGCTATCAAACACACCAACACAGATCATGCTTGCATCTATAGAATCACACAAAGTCTACGGAACGTTGGTGGCTTGATCCCTGGCTCCTGCAGTCTACACTGAATC
Source organism: Epinephelus moara (assembly GCF_006386435.1). Classification (NCBI taxonomy): domain Eukaryota; kingdom Metazoa; phylum Chordata; class Actinopteri; order Perciformes; family Serranidae; genus Epinephelus; species Epinephelus moara. The sequence continues at coordinate 26,529,720 of NC_065514.1, forward strand.
CCAAATTGCTCCCGATGGCTGTGTCACCAGTGTGTGAGTGTGTGTGAATGATTATCTGATGAGCAGGTGGCACCTTGTATGGTAGCCTTGACCACCAGTGTATGGACATGTGTGTGAATGGTGCCTGTAGTGTACAGCGCTTTATAAATGCACTCCATTTATCCATTTGCAGTCCATTTACCTTAACATAGAAGACTCTCTGAATACGTCTGTCCTCCCTCTTCCTGGACAGCCAGCGTTCACATAAGAAGAGAAAGACCTCTTCCGTATCCACGTCAACCACTTCCACCTGGTCCAAGTACCAGTCGGCACTCATCATACTGTTATCATGCCGGATTTTTATCTTGAAAACCTGTCCGAGGTCGACGGCCTCTATTGTAAACTTATCCACCTGGGGACACAAAACATGACCATTGCTGAAATGATAACACACTATAATCATGTATTACCTGATTTTTTTGGATGATACATTTGCTGGAGCTCAGTTTTTTTTTTTATAAAGCTGTTAACTGTGTCAGGATTATTTGTCTGTCCTCACTTCATTGGATAATACACAAAATGTATTCTTACAGATCCCCGTTCAAACTTGTTGCTGTTTGTCTCCGACTTGCTGAGCTTCCTCTCCCCAGTGTCCCCCAGGTCCCCGTAAATCGTGAGGAAGACGTTGGCGTCGGTGCCGCCTCCGTACACATCACCTGTCATCACTGATACTGTGTATGTGTGAGCTGTAGTGGGGACGACGATCACAGACAAGCACACGAGGGATCGGATACAGGCAATTGGCAGAAAACAGAGTAAAAGAAAGCAATTTTCAATCACTGCTTGATGCCACTGTCATAACGCAGACTCACTCAGGGATTAGAAAGGACCTGAAGGGAAAAGTGTCTTGTTTCCAAACTAATGCTCAGAAAGGTGCAAAAAGACAGGACCACAACAGGGAGATAAATCCTACACATATTTTTGCATGTTTGTGTGTATAATGTTTGCATACTCTCCAGGGCATCTTCCACCTCCACTTCTGTGACTTTCAGGCTTCCGTCTCGTGATAGTTTCTCAGTGATGATGTCAGAGGGCACCAGCTCTCTCACGGTTTCGCCATCATCCTCTGACTTGGCGAGCCAGCGCTCACACGGGAAGATGACAGTCTCTGAACCCTAGAGAGAACACAGTATTTTGTCTTTGTCTGAGCCGAGGCTCAGAATGTGGGATAAAGCATGAAATCACAGTGCTGGATTACCCTCATCTGTCTGTGAAGAGAACATCTCCACCTACTGACCAAAAATAGTGTTTAGGGCTGAGCAGCAGATGGGAGCACTAAGAGTCTTCTATTTGTCTGTCATGGCAAAGACAAATTTAAGTCCTCTACAACAAATATTTGAGATGTTTGCCAAGCATAAATGTACAAGTCCTGAAATCAGTACCAATAGTTGTTTGAGTTGTTTGCATTAAACGCTACTTTACCCTTACACTCCACTACAATGTCATCGCCTGCTGTTGGTCCTGGCTCTGATTGTGTCTCTGTGTATTACCTGATTCATTAGCGTTTGAGTCCACCTGTTGTGGTTTTCCCTGATGTGTGCCTGTGTGTGTTGTGTCTCGTAATGTGTGAGCTGTGTACCTAACAGTTATGTTGCCTCTCATGTATGTGTTTGTAGCGTTTTATTCCTTTTGTACAACACTTTGGTCAATGTGCTTTATGAATAGATATGAGTTGAGTTGAGTTGAGTTGACTGCAAATACTTTTTACTTCACTGGATTTATCTGATCTTTTATTAATAGTTATTTAACAGATTAAGATTTTCCTGCAATACATCATCATTTTATAAAATGGGAACATTATATAAATGTAATTAAAAATAGCCTCACCTTGACCTACAACTGTAAAATCCTACTTACACATTAGTGCCTCAGTAATAATCATCCAACAATATAATATATAGTATAATATAGTATATAGTATAACACTTACTTTTTTCTGAATTGTGATTACTTTAAGTACATTTTGCTAATATTACGTACATTAACTCAGGTCACATCCCAGTGCAGGTCTTTTACTTGTATAGAGTGTTTTTATTTTGCAGTACTACACTGGGTTGCACAAGTTCAAAGGTAGCCTACTTTGAACCTAATTTCCAACTTACATTGGAGTTGATGCAATATTAACATTTTAAGACTTGCAGCAGCTGAAATATTTCCAACATAGGCATAAGTTACAACTTCTTACACCTTCTTACAATCTTACACCTTGCCCTTTGTAAGTTTAAAGTCCTAAGTAAAACTTGGTTAACTTGGAAGAGGAGTGCATTATACCGGCTGTTTTGAACTGACAACAGTTCTTTGTGATAGATTATACCCACAGGTGATCTCCTGTCTTTTATACTCAAAACACAAATGCTTGAAATTAAATGGTCTGAAAGCATGCAAATGAGGTGCATACCACACTGGTCAGTAAATATATAGGGTTAGACAGCTCTATAATTAACAAATGCTCATTTCTGACAGGCTATCATTATGTGTTTGTCACAGTTTCATCTGCCCAATAATTGTTTAGCATTAAATCACTCTATGATGGTTTCACCACTCGATGTCACTGTTGTTACTCTGCATGAGCTGTAGGTTATGGTTACGTTACCTAATCATAATGCTTTGTCCTAGCTGACATACATTCTTGTTTTTGTTTTTTTTATGATTTGCTTTTTTTTTTTGCCATTAGACAGTACAGTGCTTTTACCTAATTGGCCACAGGAATTGAAAACATCCTTTACTGTGACAGTATTTCTTTTAGTGTGGACTTTATGCCAAAGTAGCTAAGATGAACCTTATGTCTCCTTGGTGCCACCAAACATCGACAAAGCTTTATGATCAAACGACCCAACTTAAGAGAGAATTTACATATAGCTGGTGCAACAGGCTGCTCCTACTTAAAAAAGGATCTGTCCACCATTGGCAGTACCTTTCCCTTCCTGAGCAGACGTCTGATCTCCACTCTGTCCAGATGCCAGCCTGGGTTGACCCCCCGGTTGTCATGGCCGATCCGGATTTTTTCAATCACATCTCCCAACTCCTCTAGCTGCACAGAAAGCAGAGCACATCACTATATGAACACTGCATTCAGTATTGTATTTACTGTAGTAAATACACTCATGGCCTTGCTGTTCTTCATTGGTCCTCTACTTCTACTTATGTATCTGTTTATCACTATACACTGTTATTGTACCTCAACAATAAACATGTCCTCAGCTCCTCTCTCAAAGTACATCCTCCTCTCCCTCTTGTTCACACACAGAGACTTCTGCTGGGTGCACACTGCATCTCGTCCATACAGCACAATGAAGACATCGGCATCCGTACCGGCTCCAAATATGTCACTTGTGAAGATTTTAATTTCATAAGGAACAACTACAAAATGAAAACAAATAGGAAAAATAACCAATTATGTCCATCAAATGACAAATATCTGCATTTTTGTGAGTGTGATGTAGACTGTCATGCAATGACATTTTACATGGTGTGTAAAGCTCCGTCTGAAGAGGATTAGGGAACAGGTCCCTGACGATAGCTCCGTCATCCTCCCCTTTATCCAACCAACGGCCGCAAGGGAAGCGCAGCTTCTGTCCAAGAGACGGGGCATCAATCTCCACCCAGTCAAGAAACCAGCCTGCTGATCCTCCTCCTTAAACATCGACACACATTATTGTGATAACACATGTAGACTCATTTGCATTATTCACTGCACAGGCTGGCCGTCTGTCCTACTGTACCACAGTTGTCATGTCCAACACGCAGCTTCTTCAGTGGTCCTATGTCCACAGCTTCCACGATGAACTCATCAATCATACCCCGCTCAAATTTATTCTTATGAGTCTTTGAAGCCTTCAGGTTAATTATCCCTGCAGACGCACATATTATAGAGCAGTTTAATCATTTATATAAAAATGCACACAGATATCAATGCGTAGTCTGGAGTTTTACCTGTGTCATCCTTGGTGCCGTACAGGGTCACAAAGACATTAGCATCAGTTCCTGCGTACTTTTTGTCACCAGTTTTTATCCTCATGTTGTAAGTTGTTGACATGGCTGTGATAACAAGAAATCAGAATGAATGAAACATAAGGCAATCTTGTTCTTAAATATTGTTCCTATATATTCATTTAAAAAAGACAAAATGTCTTCTTCAGAAGTCTCTTGTCTCGGGGCAGCCATTATGTTGCTCTCACCTTTCTGTTCCAGACCAAGTGTGGCCTCAGAGTCTTCCTCATCATCATCATCATCTCCTTTCCTCATAAAGGCCTCATCCACAGGAACAAGCTCCCTAGCAAGCTGTCCATCATCCTCATCAACAGCCAGCCAGCGTTTACAAGGGAAAAAGTACCTGAAACAAAACATATACCGAATGTATGTTCCGTGCAGTGTGCAGCCTGCATCGTACCAATACAATAATCTGTTTAGTCTATACTGTTAAATGTTTCCTTGACCAAAAAGACAATGGGCATCTCGAGCTACATGGATCCCAAGTCTCCACAGACAGGCCATCACTTAACCAGAATGTATCAGAGTACCATTTTACACCACACAGTGGAGCTCTACAGACATTTTATGTGCATAGGCTGTGTCTGCTGATTAGGATGATGTTGTTTTGTGAAACCTGTTGCAATGATCTGGTGTCTAGAATGATTCAACAGGGTGTAAATAATTTCTCATCTATGATATAAATGATTGATAAACCATATTTTGTAATTAAATGGTTAATTCAATTATTCATGGCTTTGTGTGAAGATGCAGTTGCACATCTATATCTGAATTTAAGTGCTGAGGGATCTTTTTTTTTCATTCTAATAGGGCTGCAACTAATGATTATCTTATTTGTCAATTAATCTGTCAATTGATTTACTGATTATTGGATTAGTTGTTTGGTCTATAAAATCTCGGAAAAAGGTAAAAATGGTGTCTGTGTTTCTCAAAGCCCAAGATCACATCTCAAATGTCTGTTGTTTTGACCACAAACTGTCACAGAAGGAAAAGGAACTAGAACATCATATTTAAGAAGCTGGAATCAAAGACTTTTGACTTTTTACTGTAAATTACTGTGTTTCATACTTTATTTATTTGTTTGTTTGTTTTCTTTTCTTTTAATTTCTTTCTGTCTTTCTTTCTTTGGGTTTGTTTGATGCTAGTTCCCCCACCTGTACTGTGTTGTGTCATGTGTTTTGTTTGTTTTTATGTTGATTACTTGTCCTGTACTCAAACCATTTAACTGATTAACATATTAGCTTGTGATTAAATTAGTTGGCAACTAATCAGTTAATCGTTGCAGCTCTACTTTCTAACGTTGTCATGACTTACGTTGTGTCATCTTTGTTGTCTACAATCTCCACTCTGTCCAAAAACCAGCCGGCACTGGCCTGACTATTGTCATGTCGAATCCTCAGCTTCTTCAAGACCCCTAAATCAACTGCTGTGATGTTGAAAATGTCCTCCTGGGTCACACGTGAACAAAACAGTGACAAAGGGTCAAGAAATGTCACAGGTCTCAGTGTAGCAGTCCACAAGAGTGTCATTACTTATTTATTTAATCTGTATTTAACCTGCAAGGCTCCTTAGATCCAACGATTCTTTGACAATAGAGGGTAATCCAGGAAAACAGAATCAGTGATCACAGTTGTGATCATGTAGAACACATCAGATCAAATAAATAAATCTATATTACATCATCTCATTAAGTAAAGTAAACACATATTCCAAAATGTTAGACTGTTTTTTCAACACATACTAACAGTCAGATTATCAAATAAAAAAGAGCACATCTAGAGCTGAAAGAAACCAAGCTTACTTTGCCTTTTTCAAATTTGTTCAGGTTGTTTCCCTTCCTGAGCCGTCGCTCCCCAGTGTCGCCAGTCTCTCCATAGATGTTGACGTAAACATTGGCATCAGTCCCCGCCCCCCACATGGTCCCAGTAAACACATGAACCTCATATGAGTTCACTGAGAGAGAAAACACAGTTAGACACAGTCAGAACATCACAATTAGTGGCATGGATACAGGTATTTTTGCAAACAGTGTTTTTCCTGCCCACACCCCAAAAATACCATCCAAACACACTTAATAACCTCCTAAGACCCAAACTATTGATTGGTATGCATTTTTAATTTCTCCTAGCTATCTGGGATCAGTACCCCATAGGTTTAAATACTAGATATTGTCAATGATAAAAGTCCCAATACCCTCAAATGAGACAATAATAAAGTTCCAATGTCCTCAAATCAGTACTTCCTCATTAACAGGGTCTTAGCTTGTTACAGTTGCTAAAATCAGTCAAATTTGTTGCCATATCAAACAACCAACATTTTTAGTCATAAATAAACTAAGTTTCAACCATTAAATTTAATCAGGTTTTGGACCTTGTCCACTTTTGTGTTGGGATCGGCTGCAGACTGACTTGGAAGAGATGGCTGCCATCTTGTTTTTACATGGATCAGTGTACTAGGCTCTTACTACCACTAGATGGCACAAAAAGTGTCCAAGAACAAGGACAACAGGTCTAAGTTAAGTAGGAGGAAGTATAAGGACAAGTAAACTCAAAATGTAATGTCCTTATATGAGGACACAGGGTCTCAGGAGGTTAAAAAAAATCTCTGTCCAAATAATAAGCGCAAAAACACAAGTGAAGCGCTGTATACAGTGTGTCAAACCAACAACCATGAAGTAACTCTAACCCTAAAGCCATGCAAAAGGAGAAGAACAATATGGCCTCTGTTGCTCAGTATTGCAGAAGCGTAACTGTACATTTATGTGAAAACATGTAAAAAGTCCTGTAAGCAAGGTGAGAACTACATCTGCCATTACACTAATTGCCACTTTTGTGACCTATAACGCATTTTGTGTGTGGACAAAAGGCCAAAACGCATAAAAGTTTTCAAAAAACTCATGTGGACAAGGCCTGAAACTATCTATCTAGCATTTGGAAGCAAATACCAGTGGATCAACACATTACATTCACACTCTGATTACCCTCCAGGTCTTCATTGTCGTCAGTCAGCAGCTCAACCACAATCTCCCCATCCTCCTCATCCCTGGCCAGCCAGCGGTTACACGAGAATGTAAATGCCTCCACCACTTCCTGCAGCTCCTCAACAATCTCCACCTCCTCCTCCTCTTCTTTCTTCTTCTTTTTCTTATCCTTCTTCTTGTCTTTCTTGGTCTCCTCTTTCTTCACCTCAACCTGCACCATAGCCATCGTCAGCCTCTTGATGTCCACTGTCTCCAGGAACCAGCCATCTCCGATACCCTTCCCATCATGGTAGATACGCATCTTGTAGATCTTACCGACATCCAGAGCCTCAATCTAGGTTGTGTGTATGAAACAGTGGTCAAACCAAGGACTTAAATCTTCCATATACATTGACATAACATGACAAAGGCTTTATACAGACCTTGAAGATCTCCGTGGTGCCACGCTCAAAATTGTTGGAGCGGCTTTTGAGAGCGATGACTTCGGTTTTTCCTTCATCTCCGTAGATCTGACAGAAGACATTGGCATTGGTGCCACCTGCACGCACATCCCCTGTGACCACTGTTACTTCATAGTTGATCACTGTTATGACAGGAGGAAAGATTATGTAGAGCAGAGCAGTATGTTTCAACTCATAACCACTGATTTAATTCTGACTGTACAGTACTTTTAATATTGTTGTTATTTACATTGCTCAATTTCCAAGACCTCACTGGGATAGATCTCAACTTCCACTTTCCCATCAGCCTCGTCTTTACAGAGCCACCGGTGGCTCGGGAACATGTACTCCAGCCCGTGAACTGGTACAGAGATCTGTACACTGTCCAGAAACCACCCAGCCCGCAAACCCTCATTAGTGTGACCAATCAGGAGACGGTTGATCTGTAAGCAGAGAGGACGAGATAGGAAGAAACAGAATCAGGAAACACGGATATAGTTCGAACTGTAAACTCTCTGTGACATGTATTCATGGCTTAAGAACTTGCCTTTCCGATATCAAAAGTGTCAATAGTAAAGATGTCAGTTTGTCCCGTCTCAAAGTAGTTCCTGAGGTCGTTGTCAGAAACTGCCAGTATCATCTTGCTGGTATCACCCTTCTCCCCATACAGCTTGACAAACACCCTGGAGTCCGAGCTGGCCCCATTCACACTGCCCGTCTTGATTGCTATATGGTAGCTGACATCTTGGGAGGACAGATGGATGGAAATTAATGTCATTTATATAAGCATTGAAAAGATATGTTGTCCTTTTTCAATTTGCTGAACCTATCCTTGATTGAAAATGTTATTTATGCACTCACTGAAGAGACGCAGGCCTTCTCCAGCTGGGACTAACTCCCGGACAATCTGTCCATCATCTTCATTACGATCCAACCACCTAAAGAAAAACACACAGATAGGAACAAACTGTATCCGGCAGCAGACCTCACACCATGTTATTTATTAATTTAAAACTTTTAATCTACAGATATGGAAACATATTCATTTTACACAATGAATAGGGTAGAAAGGGTAAGACCCGGATGTTCAAATACACTGGCTGGAGCTACACATTATAACAATTATATTTGCCAAGTCTAAGTTTTTACATAATGCACGACCTTCCATTTAAAATCTATACATTTTAAGTAGCCTAAGACAGAGTCCTGCATGGGTCTGATTTTCAAACCAGCACCACGACACACAATACCGCAACAGCCCCACCAGCCACAAGTAAGACCAATTAGTTCCGCAACCTGACCCGAGGACATAAGATCCGCGGCCCGATCCGAAACCACAAATCCTGTAATAGCCGTTTAAAGTGATCATTTTGGTACATTTCATACATGTTAAGCAAAAAAAAATTTTTTAAATAAACAAAGGTTATTCATGATATATAATCCAAATAAACATTTTTTGCCTGTTCTCATAACCTCCAGAATTAGCATGCCTGTTCTGCACCTGAAGGGGATTTTTGGAGGGGAGGTTTTTCCTTATCCGCTGTGAGGGTCAAAGGACAGAGGAATGTCATATGCTGTAAAGTCTTCTGAGGCAAATTATGATTTGTGATATTGGGCTTTATAAACGAAACTGAATTGAACTGAAGTGATTGAATCTCATATTCCAGCTGGCGCAGAAGACAGAACTGGCACATAACGTCAACAGCCAGAAGATAAAAAAACGTTAAAATGTTGTATTAAATTGTTATTATTTTCACTTTACTATCATTTATAGTATTATTTAACAGTGATAATCAACCTGCATGTTTTTTGTTTAACCCAGAACTGAAATAAAATTAAGACAAAATACCACCAGCAGATTTTTTGTGACAGGTACCTGGAACTGATACAGGACTCTGGCCTATGATTATTGATTATCATGAGGAATTTAAATCTCCTAAAAATAATGTGATTCATTTGAAAATAATCACATAACAGTACAAGCAACACAAAACACTCAAACAACTGTTCCACATTGTTTTGCATGGGAAGCTACCACACCTCTCCCTTTTAACAGTACAAACAGACGGACAGACAGGAAAAGCCTCTTTCAAGATGCAACACTGCACCTTAGCCTTGCGGTTTGGCTCCAGTTACAGAAGAAGAGAGTTGGCTGACCAATGTGCATTTAGTACCTATTTGTAGTGGCAAACTCATCCATCAGCTGCCTAACTACTTAAACACACGTCACGGGAGTACTAGTAAAGGTAAGCATGGCCGGTTTATGAGGTTTTTAGGGCTGTTTGGATGATTTTGTTCAGCTGTTTGATGTTTTAGTGGGTTACAGGCTAAATAATTAATAAGAAAATTTAACATACACTTATTTGCTTTCTTGCCAAGAGTTAAATGAGAAGATCAATACCAATCTCAGATAGGAGTGGTATTGATTTTGTAACACAGCTCGCTGCAGACAGCGTATAACTGTTTTCCCCAAAATACCAATCTATTCCTTTGAGTCCTTTAAGTCCTTCCTTTAAGTCATGTGGAAAGTATTACTGTCTTGCCTGAAACAGGGGAACTCAATGGCCATACTCTCCGGCTGGCCCTCCTCCCTGACCATCACCTTATCAAGGTACCAACCACAGCCTCCACCACGCCCATCATGACCCACACGCACTCTGTGCACCTGGCCCAAGGACACCGCCTCAATGAGAAACTCATCGTGCTGAAGGAAAGACAGAGAGAAAATGGGTTAAAGATGTTTGCAGTCTTTTCCCGACTGTCGCTTTCTGCTGTGTGTATTAATGTTGCACTCACGTTGCCCTTTTCAAATTTGTTGACATTGTTTTTGCTCATAAACATAAGTCTCTCCCCTGTGTCACCATGGTCACCGATAATGTTGAGGAAGACGCTGGCGTCAGTGCCACTGCCACTGACGTTACCGGTGCAGATGGTGACACGATACTTTATCACTGAATAAAACAAAGGGACAAGGACACTCACATTATATTACATAAAACACCTGCATTCACACAGAGTTTGAATATCTGCATGTCCTGTCCTCTGTGTGTTTCTTACAGGGCAGTGGCTCATCGATGAGTGCTCCGGTAGCTGGAAGCTCTCTGACAATCTCATTGTCGTCTTCATTGATATCCAACCAACGGCCACATTCAAAAGAATATTCCTCCATCGTCAGGGTCTTGAGCAAAGTGACCTGCAGAAAGTCACAGCCTCACGTGTCATCATACACGTCTTCATCTCTGGTTCATGACCTGACCCTCAGACAAATACAGACTGAAGCAGTGACATTAACATGCATTTTCCAAACAATTAATACATTTCTGAGATCAAGTGCAAGATTAAACTGTAATTCAGTCTATAATTATGTGCTAAGAAGGGACGCGATACAACAGACTTAACAGCTTACACTGACAGGTCAGACAGACGGCCTCACCTTCGCTAAATGCCAGCCAGCGAATGGATGTCTCTTCTCATGCCAGATGCGCAGTTTCAGCAGTCTTCCAATGTCTGGCATTTCAACCTACAGTGATCAAAAATCTTAGGAGTGTAGACCAGTGTAAGAACTTAACAGTGGAAGACAATGTGATGCCCTCAGTTTAACAGATGATCCAAGGCCTACCATGAATTTATCAAGCTGGGCCTGTTCAAAACTGTCCGAGTTGTTTTCCAGTTTGATCTCATCAGACTTGCCCCTCTCTCCATAGATCTGCAGAAACACCTGGGCATCTGTCCCTGCCCCCTTCACATCTGATGTCAAAATCCACAGGGACCATGGGTACTCTGGAGTAGAAGAAGAGTAGATCTGACAGTCGGCTAGTCTGTTTTTTTTTTAAGAATTAAAAATGCTCTTAAAGGTTCAGTGTGTAAGATTTAGGGCGATTTAGTGGCATCTAGTGGTGAGGATTGCAGATTGCAACCAGCTGAAACTTCTCCCAGTTAGAATTTGGTCAGTGTTCATTGTTCAGGAGGTTTTTTATTGTGAACCGAATCATCCACAGAGGTGTAAAAACCAGTAGACCAGGTGATTAAAACCAGTAAAAACACCAAATAAAGCAGACGCGAAAACGCAAATAGTGTTTGGTTTTTCCATCCTGGGCCACTGTAGAAACATGGTAGTGAACATGGCAATCTCCAGAAACAAGAACCCACTCCCTTTGTAGATATAAACTGCTCTATCTAAGGTAAGTCAAAACTCAATGATTCTTATTTTCGGTTGATTGAAAACTTACTTAGAATATTTTATTCAACTTCTGCCAATATATCCCCCTAAATCCTACAAATGGACCTAAAATCTATGGGGTCAGATCAGTCTCATAATGAATGAACTCACGCAGGGTTTTTCACGAATGCACATGCTCTGGTTCACAGTTGTATTTCGGACTCACTAATGCACATGATCTGTTTCGCAAATGCACACGCTCTGGTTCACAAATATAATGTTTATGCAAACTTGTAACATAAATTCGGAAATGCACACGATCTGTTTCGCAAATGCACACGCTCTGGTTCACAAATATAATTTTTATGCAAACTTGTAATATAAATTCGGAAATGCACACGCTCTGCTTCACAAATATTATTTTGAGGCACACTTGTAATATAAATTCACAGATCATGCGAATCGCTGAATGTGCATTTACAAACTGCTTCTCATTTGTGAACCTCTCTACATTTGTGAGAGAAATCTGTGTGGTGAATTTTGAGACTCCCCTGACGTCGCAGGTCAACGAACGTCACCATTGGCTGATAAATCTGTCAATCAAATTTATGATTCTGATTGACAGATTCATCAGTTAATCAGGTGTGTTCGCTTTCAGCCAATCGTATGGCTCCTTACATTTTCTCCACACTTTTAAACCAATCGCAGAGCTACTGAGCTACTGTTTGCAGTGTTCAAACAAGACGCGCTAGACTGAAACGGTGGAAGAGACATGGATCAATCTCAACCTGTAAGTAACACATTTATCTTATTATCCCCTCGTTGTAAATCATGCAATGTTATTGAATTATAATGAGTTGAAGCGTTCTGTTTAGCCAAGTAACATGTTTGAATGAACATAAACTATGAATACACCCTATGTAAGAAGCCATAGAATTGGCTGAAAGTGAACACACCTGATTAACTGATGAATCTGTCAATCAGAATCATAAATTTGATTGACAGATTTATCAGCCAATGGTGACGTTCGTTGACCTGCGATGTCAGGGGAGTCTTAAAATTCACCACACAGATTTCTCTCACAAATGTAGAGAGGTTCACAAATGAGAAGCAGTTTGTAAATGCACATTCAGCGATTCGCATGATCTGTGAATTGATATTACAAGTGTGCCTCAAAATAATGTTTGTGAAGCAGAGCGTGTGCATTTCCGAATTTATATTACAAGTTTGCATGAAATTTTTTATTTGTGAACCAGAGCGTGTGCATTTGCGAAACAGATCATGTGCATTAGTGAGTCCGAAATACAACTGTGAAACAGAGCATGTGTATTCGTGAGAAACCCTGCGTGAGTTCATTCATTATGAGACTGATCTGACCCCATAAAAATCAGAAGCCAACGTGTTTTCAAATCAGATTTAATTCAATAAAATACTATTTAAAATCTTTTTTTGGTAAAGAGAATATGAATGATGTGTTTTTCTTTCAATGATCAGAGATCTGTGAGTTGACTAAAGACACCTACTCTTCTGTTTTTTCTGCCTTAGAGAGACCATCTCATACAGCTCCCTCTCAATCAGTCCGTCCGCCTCGTCCTCGTCCAGCCACTTCCCGCAAGGAAATGTCTGCTCGATGCCCGTAAACGGACAGTATATTACCACCTGGAGGGGAAATGGGAGCTTGGTGGGTGAATGACACTTTGAGAATCACTCTGTCATCAAAAGCAGAGGTGTAGTACCTTTTCACAGTACCATCCAGCACCAACAGCCCCATTGTCATGCCCGATGGTGACTCTGCTGAGCGGGCTGATGAGTTCACAAATCTCCACGTTGAAAATGTCAATAAGACCACGCTCGAAAGCGCCACCCTCCAGGAATACTTTGCCGCTGTTCTTTAAACCCTTGGAGCCGTGCATGACCATGTGGATCTTAGAGTTGGTGCCTGCACCCCTCACATCTCCAGTCATCACTTGCACATTGTATACGATTCCTAAGTAGATGCAGGAATATACACAAAAAAATGCAATTTTATGAATGAACTCTGATGGAATGAGATGTAATAATAGCGTTTGACCTTATATAAAGCTGATCAGTGGCTTGTGTTGCTCTCACCCATTGGCTGCACGGACCCAACCAACACATCTCTCTGTATTTTGCCATCACATTCATCCATGGCAAACCAGCGATTAACTGGAAACTCATACACTTCTTTATTCCCCATGTCATCAATCACTACCTGGAGAGACACATTACGCACCATCATGAGTGTTTTTATGCATGTGTACATGTCAGTAAAGACAATCTGTGCACATGTAGACTGAACATACCTTATCTAGAAACCATCCAGCTGATGAACCTTTGTTGTTGTGGCCGATGGTGATTTTCCTCAGCCGACCCAGGTTTGGCGCCTCTATCGTAAACTTGTCCTCTGACCCGCGTTCAAAGTTGTCTTTGTCACTGTCCAGTCGTCTCTCTCCTTTCATAATAGACAAAGCATTTTGAAACAGGAGTCACACTGAAATCTTTGTCATAGCTATTGGTGATGTTAAATAAGAATCACCTGCGCCCAGCCTTGAAATGATTAGCCAATTGATAGATTACTTGACCAACAGGAACTGATTCCCCTACTATTTTGATGCTCAAGTGATTGTTTAAATGAGCTGTATGCAACATTCAGAGCGGTATGGCAGCAAACCACTTCTTGTTAAGTAAAGATAACTTGGAGTAATGGCATCCTGAGAATAAAGTCACACTCCCTCTGTGTGTGTTGTAATCTGAGCTTTTCTGTTTTTTGCTGTGGTAGACAGTCTGGCTGAGTCTCTGTGTGTGTATCCCATTAGCTAGCTCATTGCTTCTGCTCTGTACTGAGCTAATATGGCCGTTACTGCTGTTATCATGACTGTGTCATTGCTGAAGTGCAGCAGCGCCCACCCTCCAGTATCCCCCCAAGTAACAATGTTAGGTCTTGCAGCACTTTTGCTGTTGTTAGTGCTGTTTATTGAGTTAGCACTGTTAGCTGCTAGCTGCCGGCTCAGCCACCTCCATGTTGAATGTCATATACAGCTCCTTTATGTCACTTATGAAGTAAGAAATTATACTATGCCAAAATGTGAGGGTTTACCGGTTCCCTGCTTAGATCATTGTAAAAGTAATATCTTTTTTGGTCTGAAAATCAGAAAAATATGCCAATTGAAGATGTCTTATTAAGTTTGGGGATATTGTTCAAAATGTGGTTAATCAGTTACTAAAAAAATGATCAACAGAACACTCAATAATGAACAATTATCATTAGTTGCAGTCCTACCTGTGTCACCATTCTCTCCAAAGATGTTTAGGAAGACATCAGCATCAGTTCCACTTCCCTTCATGTCAGCAGTGAACACACTCACTATGTATTTATTTACTGAAAAACATGAAATACGAAACAGGAAATACCGTGATTTATATAAACAATGCATCAGAGAGGCAAACAGTGCAGTAAATGTTGATTATCAGTATCCTCCAGGATCAATTTCCTGCCAAGTAGCACAATTTAATCATAATTAAATGGACTTTTCTGTTGTCATTGGCAGGTGCCTTGTTAATCCACCCTCGGATGATTTCCAGGTTAAATATTCATAACACCGTGCGTGTGTGTGTGTGTGTGTGTGTGTGTGTGTGTGTGTGTGTGTGTGTGAGTAACAGCCATATTGCTCTGACCACTCCCTCGCAGCACTGTGCCCTCACGTCTTTATCTGAGCCTTGGCTTCACAACGCTCTGCTTGACTGACTGCAGGTACTGAGATGTTAGATCACATTGCAGCAGAGGACACATGGGCTGGTTTACCTGAGGATTATACTCTGATGGAATTCAATTACAAAATGAAACAGTAGGAAGATCTGTTGGCTATCAGGCGCCTTTGTGTCCCTCTGGCCAGACACATGGTTATACATTTCTTATTGCAAAAAATACAACCCATCTGACATTAGTGTCAAATTTATTCTGAGGAGATAGTGTCATTAACATAAGTATTAGAGCTCTTGGACTGTCTCATTAGTTGTCAGCTGACAAGGCTTATTTTATTTTATCTTAAAACTGGTCTTTCTGGTGAAATTTTCAAACTCATTGGTTTCTCTGCAATGTGTTGGAGGTATTTGGAATTTTAATCAAATGTTATCCCTTTAAACCTTTGAGAACCTTTGTGTCTGCTTTGTGTTATGCGTTTGTCCCAGAGTGACCTACATTTCGGGACGTCCATGGGGTTCAGGCTGCCCAGCAGGTCCCTAACAAACAGGTTGTCTCCCTCCTCCCGACTCAGCCAGTTGTTGCAGGCGAAATAGAAGCGCAGATGGGGCCGGTTCATGTCGGTCACCACCACTCTGTCCAAGAACCAGCTGGCGTTCATCCCTGTGTTGTCGTGCTCGATCCTGGGGAGTCAACCGTCATAGTGTGACATGAATTCACCCTGTAGGTAATCACAAATGAGTTTTCCACATCAAATGCACCAATGCCTTTGTTCTGTTTTTCAGTTTGCTTGAATTTCTGGTAAATACCACACAATAGAGATAATGGATTGTTTGAGGAGTGAATAAGATGGGGTAGAATAACACAATGAAATATATCAGCAAGCAAGATCCAGGCACATTGTTTTGCCATAATAGATGAATTAAATAACCTTTAAAGCACAAGAATCGACATGTGTGAACTGAGTTCACCACAGACAGTAGGGAGAAACATGAGGACTTGCACACAAAGGTTCCTGAGCTGTATTCAAACCTGCTTTCATATTCATTAGATTTTTGTTGCACCAATCATTTGGGAGTAGTTTGATGCCAATAATCATCTTCTGCCAGCACTCACACAATAAAGACAAAAAAAAACAAACAGGAGAACAAAAGCAATGCCAGCTCTCGCATTTGCTTGGACATGTAATATTGCACTCAGTTCTCGGGTAGCTGCTCCAAATGTCAACAGATGAGTGTATAGTATAATAATACAACTCAAGACCTATGGCTAATTTTGTTTCAAGGTTACTGCATCGGAAAATGAGTTGAAAATTCTCCACTCTCCAGCGTTAAAAGCTGTCAGTTTCTAGGTTAGTGGTCTAAAACACTTTGGTATCCCCGTTTATTTTCATGTGCTATTACTACAGTCCTGAATAGAATTTGAGTGAATGGATGGATTTGCTCTCCTTTGTCAATGTCGACAGCAATATTGTAGAAGCATTCCTAATCTTTGAAGTAGTAGTTTGACAATACAATTGCAACTGAAGGTCCTCCTACCAGTCCTTTATAGAGCTCTCAAACATATCACACAAATGTTATCAGTGGATGGAGTTTGCTCAGTTATTATTCGGATGGATTCAACATGTGAGATAACAAAAATAGGTAATTATTTTGATCCCGTATGGTGCCTTCATTGATAAGATCATAACATATCAGGTATGGAATTAATCTGCAAATGCTCCGGTTCAAACTCTTCGATGAATGTCAGTTTTTGATCCACGACAGAGGCCAAAACGTGGCCTGCAACAGCAGGTAAGGCTCTTTGTTTTTATCCTAGACAATTGGTAAAAATGCTTTTTGCTCTATGTGTTTGCTACATGATTGTGTTGATGACTCATGGCTCCTGCCAGCCAGTTAAGAGGAGTGAGGAGCAGTCTACTACAGTACAAATAGTCAATTGTGAATCATCACAACCATGAGAGGTTCTTGAGCATGGATCAGGTCGTACATGTGTACACAGCTGCAAACAGACAATTACACACACCCACACATGCACACACACACATACATCAGGGATAGAATTGCATCTCCGTGGACATTGTGTTGGGACTGTTTTGTCAAGAAACTGTAGAACATGCTGAGGGAAATCAACACTTTCATAGTTCTTAATTTTCTTTCTGTAATCTGACTCATGTTTCCTGCTGCCTCGTTTCACTGCTTATGTGCGGCGGCTATGATGTAACCCAGCCTCCTCTGGAGTAAGACCCTAACTCCCAACAACAGATGGAGCTTAACCTTCTGTCACTGGACGGGATCCTTTGATGGCCAGCAACACAGCTGGAAAATAAGTGAGAAATGTGTCTGTGTGATCCGCTCTGTAAGCCGCTCTTACCCTGTGTGAGGTAAACGTGAACTGTGATGTTGTCAGTGACCTGTAGCTGCATTTTGCAGCCATGCAAAAAGCAAAATAAGTATTAAAGTATATATTATTCATAAGTTAGCAGAAATCACAGTCAGCAGCACAGTGTGGTTTTCTGTCACATGAACTTTGTTGTAAAGTACCTCAGCTTCTTCACAGGCCCCACGTTGTGTGTTTTAATACGGAAAACATCGGTCTTATTCTTCTCAAATGCAGTTCGGCTTCTGTGAATTGGAGACACACAGAAAATGTCAGAATTTGGGAGACAGATAAGTTGTGTGTGTGTGTGTGTGTGTGTGTGTGTGTGAGAGAGAGAGACAGAGAGTGATGCTCTATTTGATCAAAAGAGATTACACGAGTTGAAGAAACACAGTCCAGACAGACAACTGAAGTGAACTCTGGAACAGTAAATTACATCTCCTGACTGATCCGGCTTAGGGTACCCTGGTGGTCTCATGGCAGTTGTATAATCTGAAACCTCCTGAGGCTCGGCCACTTCAGTGCTCCCGCCTCCTCCTCCTCACATACTCTTACCCCTCACAGAGATGAGCCGAGCCTGCGTGCACAGAGGACCCCCCTTGCCAACCACAGCGAATCAGACACCCTCTTTTCCATTAACAGAGAACACATGCCTTTGTCTCTGACCCACATTTCCATCTGTTCTCATCTCTCTGCAATATTCAACTCAAAGACAGAGCCAAGGCTGGCATAATTAAAGTGCACGGTGTCATGTACTGTAAAAACAAAACTGCCAAGAGTGAAATACTGTCCAGCACACATGAATACATGCCCTCGTTCTGCGTTTCCGCATAAATCACCTGTAAGACAATGATGGGGGCACATTGACTGATGTGAAAAAGCAAACCCAATGCAAACTTTGGCATTCATGCAATTTGAAATTGTTATAATCACAATGAATTTCCAAAGAGTTGCATTTCTTAATCTGCCTCGATTGTTCAATCGGGCAAATATGCTTGGAGACATAGCAACCCTCCCTTACCTGTATTATGTTATAAAGTTTGAATTTGTCATTACACAATACAGGCAGGACCTAATATATATCGGAGTAAGGTGAAACTCCTTACTATGCTGTATGTTCATTATATGACAAAAGTGACTCATCAACGTCCATGTATGGTATTTCATCAGCTGAGCAGCAGTACAGCCACACAGCATGGAGATACTGAATACATAGCATGTTGATGCAGTCCGAGGTGGATGAATGGGACCACCACAAGGTGTGGGTGACATGTTTCAGTGTGGCTTACAATACGTTGGTATATCCTATACGCTGCACAGGTAACCCTATCTGTCAATCAATGTGTGCAGAGATAAAGGGAGCCTGCTGCTGATAAGATCCCCTGAGAGTCATTTGATCATCCACAGAAATGACATCGTGGTCTTCTTTCATTTGCCTCTGAATGAAAAGAAGACCGGCCATGTCACATAGTTCCTCCTTACTCCAGATATTCTGTGTCCGACATTATAAACCACTGTATAGAGGAGAGATTCCTGCGCCACAGCCAAACCTTTTTGAACTTGCGCTGCTTCTTTGACATCAAATGACTTTTCAAGTTTCAGATTTTAACAAATAGGTTAAAGAGATGCTCAGATCGCAAATAGATCTTGTCTTTATTCATGGGCTCCACAGGTACCAGGTAAATGTTGAGCAGGAATGCTCCTCCATACAGTGTTATGCACAATATAACTCAACACAAGGACAGAATCATAACCATCCTTTAGCAGACTGATTAGAAAATACCTCTTTTCTGTGCTGAAGGATCAAAGAAGAATAGACAAGGTTAGAAGTTAGCAGCTGGCATTGAAAAAGTATTGAACTAGCTAAGCTTACTCATTATATAAACTGAAACCAAATTGACTCGAAGCAACACGTAAACAGTGGCGTCCCCAATGGAGGGCACGGGAGGGCCATGGCCTCCCTGATACATTTGTTGGCCCCCCACCCAGTGAAAAGAATTGGAGGTCGACATGACTGTTTTTAAGAGATTGTGGCGTACTTTTTTTTTCCAACCTTGCCTGGCACCAACTATGTTGGCATACCTTGTTGGGAGGGGGGCCAAAATAACGCTCAAACATTATGCTAAATTTTGGCAAGGGAACAGCTGGCATGGCCATTTTCAAAGGGGTCCACTGAACTCTCACTTCAAGATATCTTAATGAAAATGGGTCCGATGAGTACACTAAGTTGCACCTAAACCTGAGTGGTCTTGTTCCTGGTAAATATTGTGGTCCTCCTAATCAATGTACCGCTTCAAATTAAAGTTGTATACTTGTTTTTTGAAGAGCAATCAATAGCCTAACATGTTATATTAATGATAACACATTGAAACAGGATTGGTGTGGAACTCAAAATGTTAACTGTACCTGTATTAGTGTGTGTACATCAGATAATTAGTAATATTAAGTGTGAAATAAGAAACCAAGTATATCAGTATGTGATTCCTTAACTTTTCATATTATAATAGTTTTCAGTTAGCCTATATATTTCAACAGCATGATAGAAATCCTGAAATTCATTCATGGTTGTTGGTTTTGTTGTGCAACCCAAGATTTTCAGTGGCCCCATCTGGTCACCCTTATGAAAACTTTCTGGGGGCGCCACTGTACATAAAACCTGATATAATAAGTGCAAACAAATCAGAGCCAAGTGAGTCATTGAGACCTGATTTAGAGTTGTAAAGGCAATATAATAACCAAAGTGTACTATAATTCAATGACATCAGCATAAACTTTTTTAAACTCACTTGCTTGCCAGGTGGACTTTGGGCGTGACTCCAAACTCTCCAAAAAGGGTGACAAACACATTAGCATCTGTCCCAGCTCCCTTTACATCACCAGTGATAGTGACCACCTCATACACTGAAAGAGAGAGGAGAGTGGAGATTAGACAGAGAAGAAAATGTCGACTCTGTTGTTTATGTCGCATTGGATTATGATTCTGAAATAATGACAGCACGTGTACGGAATAATTAGGTCTGACAAAGACTTAATAATTCAAAAAGTAAAAGGTTGAATAAAAGGACAAACAAAAAGTCACATCCTCAGACAGTGTCCAATAATCTATAAACATTAGGGAGCATTAAGTTTCCTTCCATGCACGGTTGCCAGGGAATTCAATGCGGCGAATCTGCAGCGAATCCATGTCTGGTGTGATACGCCAGCCAAGCCTCTCTCACATTTCACAAATGTGTCTCTTTGTCTGACCAAGCCACTGAGTTGATGGAGAGGTAAACAGGATGAAAACTCAGCAGTCTGTAGAATCTGCTTCAGTGTGTGTCATTTAAGGATGTTGTATGGAGGAGGGGGAGAGAGGAGCGGGCACACACATCTGAAGTCACCATGTGTTTACATTTTTGGATGGCAAAGGTGGTCTGATGGTCCACCACTTTGATCCAGACTGAAATGTCTTTGGCACAGACTTTCATGTGCCTCTCTAAATGAACTGTAATCACTTTAATGATATCCAAAATTTATATCTGCATCAGGCATGTTAGCATTCCTAAGTTAGCATTAGGCTAAAAGCACCACTGTGCCTTTGTACACCCTCGGAGCTGCTAGCATGGCTGTAGATTGTTCGTCTTGTAAGATGATGTAGCTCATGCTTGTGTCTATTGTTTACCTACAAACATACGTCATGGTCTACATAATCACTCTACTTATTTTGTGTGAGTCACTTTTCACTCAGCTTTTGTCACCGTGAATCCAATGAGATGATAATGACTCATCAAAGTACTTGTAATGGTCAACACCCACACAAAGAGTGTATTTTTTGGAGAGGATTTTAAAAGTCACACCTGTAAAGCCGCCTGTGTTAGGGTTACGGGAACAACATTAACTCTTCAGTAGGAGCTTAGTCTGTGATTGGCTGTTGCCTGTGACTCAATAGCTGGGCCTATACAGGGGGTAATTCTATAGTCCTGCTGCATTACTGAACGTAAACGTAAACTCCTGTGGTTATGTAAGAGAGATTGGAAGGTATGGGACACTGTCTGGGACATTGGGTCCAATTGAATCAGAGAGAAACAACAGAGGATAAAGTGCCCAGTCTGAACAGAGGTAGAGTGTGCTTTTAAGGGCTGGTGGACTTGGTTCTCTATCAGATATCCTGGGTACATGTTAAAAAATTGAGAGGACTGTGGGAGTAAATATGTTGAAAGTATTTAAGATGCATTAAAAACACCCATCAAAGAATGCATAAAGCAGCTAGAAGAAAAGGATCAATTGTCAAAGGGAGACATGCAGAAGAAGCTTTGGTAGGAGACACAGACAGATTACCAACAAACATCTAGGAGAGGAGGAAAGGAGAGGAGACTTGATAAAGAGCAATTTGACCAAAGTCCGATAGGGACATGGATATCTAATTAACAGTGAGCAGAGCTATTAAAGTCAGATTAAAGAGAAAGAGAGACACCTGATAAAATCAGATAGACAGTGGACTGGTAAAACTGAGCCCTGATAAACTCCTCGGAGTGTCAGAGGCCTGAGTGAGCCAGTGAGGTAAGAAAGACATATACACAAACATGTATCACTGCTGCTGATGCTAAATAATGATACCTGCTGCTCCTTTCATAATCTGCACAAAGATCAGGAGCTATACAGGCACATTCCAAGCAGCTACTTGTGTTAGCAATTACATGGGTGTGAAAATGCTAAAAAAAATCACAGATATGTCACAGTTTCTGCACTCAGAGTCAACATGATGGGGGAAAAGATATGGAAAGCTTTTAAGTTCAGATGCGTTTATGTGCAATTTCCTCATTCAAAACAGCTTTCAATACAGCTGAGTGCCTCACTTTCCAAACGCTCCTTTAAGGCAACCCTGTCTCCTAAATGTTGCAACTAATTTGTTTTGCCAGTAAAACAAATTGATGCCTGAGACCATGCCTGTGCAAGACTGGCAGCCCAGTCACCAAAAGAAAACGTTGGCATTATCCAGCCATCCATTTTCGTAACTGCTTATCCTCTTGAGGGTTGTGGGGGGGCTGGAGCCTATCCCAGCTGACATTGGGCGAGAGGCAGGGTACATCCTGGACAGGTCACCAGACCATTGCAGGGCTAACACAGAGACAGACAACCATTCATGCTGACATTCACACCTACGGGCAATTTAGAGTCACCAGTTAACCTGCATGTCTTTGGTCTGTGGGAGGAAGCTGGAGTACCTAGAGAAAACCTACACTGACACGGGGAGAACATGCAAACTCCGCACAGAAGGGCTCCCTCCTGGGATTGAACCAGGAACCCTCTTGCTGTGAAGCTGCCCTTGTTGGCATTATACGTTTCTGAAAAGTATGAATATGTTGAATTTGTTTCATACGTATCATATTGTTTATGACATGACGTGACATAATATATGAGCTAACTTTGTCATGAGCGGTAGAAGGGATGGTGTATGGCGTGCCACCTAGCCAAGATGCCGGCCAAGCCTCAGACTGCCACAGAATACTGCAGACAGCTGTTAGGGACCAACAAACAGCAAAACCTGTTGTGATTTAGTGAGTCATTGCTGTGTTGCTATCGGCTTCTTCGGCCCCAATCGTGGGTGTCAATGGACACAATACCACGAAAAGCCATGGTTTTTTTTTTGTGTTGTTTTTTTTTTTACCAAGAAATGCCTTTGCTGCTTTTCTTGCCTGGATTGTGCGCTCCAAATGGGGTACTCAAAGCCAAAACGTGATCTTTTTCTAACCATAACCCGGTGTTTTTCATGCCTAAACCCCACGTAGACCACAGCATTGTTGAAATGTAACGTTTCAGTGAATCCGCTACATAATACTGTGCAAATGCATCAGATTGTATAAGCAAATTTAGTCTTAGTCTATTGACACATAGAAATTTCCTGTCAATATTTCCATCGCTTAGGTAGCTACATCTGTGTTTGTACCTATTCCATAAATCACCCTGCCGCCACCTTTCCCCCAACTAACCAAACAAAATACTATTTTGAAGTCTCCTGGGGGATCTTGTTCCCCCATTCGAGAACCTCTGTGCTTTAAGAAAGCTCCCCTGGCTCCCGGCCCTGCCTCTAGCCCTAGTGGTTTTCCCAGCCCCGGTGACTGGGACGGCACCCAGCGCCTGTCTGCTCCCGAGCTTCTGTTTGGCTCCATTCATGTGGAACATAACTGAGCTTTCACCCAAGAACAATCACAGAGGGAGTCCCCGGGGTGCTCCTGCTCAGAGCTGAGGGAACTGGAGGAAACCTGTCGTCGAGATCTGACCAGTCGGGACAATCCAACAGGTAGATATATATGTCTTGTAACTGACTGAGACTTACCTGAAATACATGTGTGGCTTCTCTGCTTGCTCTATGATGTCAAATCCTTACCTTTCTTTTTGTAGTACTCGTCCTCGTATCCATCGGATGAGTCTGTGTGGTAGTTCAGCAGCTCGCTCTGGTACATCGCACCATAGTCCACCTGTTTATTTTTGGATTTTTTCCCCTTTTTCTTCTTGTCTTCGTCACTGTCAGCCGATCCCTTCTTTGCCTTCTTCTTTTTCTTTTTCTTTGAGTCCTCCTCCTCTTCCTGCTCCTTGATCAAGGGCTCCTCATCATCATCATTGTGAGACTTCTTCTTCTTCTTTCCATCTTTCGACTTCTTGTCCTTGGATCCCATCTCCTCCTCTCCCTCTGGATTCTCTGCGGAGGATTTCTTCTTCTTTTTCTTCTTTTCCTCCTTGGCTCCCTCAGTCACTTCCTCTTTGAGCTTCTCTGATTTCTCCTTTTTGGAATTGGTAGTGGGGTCATTATTGTTCTGCTCTCCCTCCTCAGCTTCATTTTCAATCACAGCACCGGCTTCAGCATCCTCATCTGGTTTCTTTTTCTTCTTTTTCTCTTTTACTTTGTCACCTTCTTTTTTCTTCCTCTGTTTCTCCGGGGCCTCCTGATTCTCAGAGCTCTCAGCGTTCTTGTGTTTCTTCCGACTAGTCTCCCCTTTTGTGGTGTCCCCACGGGTCACACTGTTGCTCCTCTCCTTTAAATTTGGCTCACTTTCCTCCACTTCGTCATCGACCTCTTCGGTTTCTTCTGAAGCTGTGGATTTTTTCTGTTTCGACGGCATCTTTTATTCATCCACTTCCCTGGCCTTTAGTTTCGTAAGTGCTGCCTTGAGTTTCTAATGGTGAAAGACAATTCATTTGACCCTTGGCTGCAGAGAGGTGCTGGAATCGTGGGGTTCACAGCAGCGTGGGCCTGTGTGTGGCTGCAGGTCTACAGACTCAGGACATGCAGAGGGTGCATTGGCTGCATGGGCGTCCCCTACCTTTGCAGTATATGGCCATATGACTAACACACACTACTCATGAAAAATTACCGTCACCTCAACACTCACGTGACCCATGGGAGAAAGCCCTGTGAAAAAGGAGCCTTGCACAGAGAACTTATCCTCTCTGCCACGGCATGCTCCATTATTCATGGTGTTAGGATCGCTTTACGGGCCGGGGGCGTCTCGCTTTTACCTGCAGTCACACGTACACAGACAGATAGACACACATAAACACACACGCACACACACTCACACAAACTCTCCCTTACAACTACTCCTCTTTGTTTATCCTGACATAACAAAGTGTAGCAATGTGTACAAATCACATGATGTACAAAGAAGCACCTGACTTGCAATATATTGACTCTTAAGATTTATCACAGATGGGTAAATATCCATGCAGCAATGATTTATTTTTGCCATGGCTGCTTTTAGCATATATCACTGTCCAGTTAAAGGAGGGTTAATATGCTTTTAGTTTGAGTTGGAGATTGATACTACTCTCATATATGTGCACTTAACATGCAGCTCGAGCCAGCCAGTGGTTAGCTTATAGCTTAACTTAACAAAACACCTGGAAACAGGAGGAAACAGCTCTGGTTCTGACCAATGCAACTAGTCCTTACAATTATAACACCTCCCATTGATTGCAGAGCTAGAATATTGTCTGGAGAAGTAACTGTATTAAACTCTATACATTTAAGTATTTAGTATCTGTTTCTGTAAGAGCTCGAGTGTAAGATAGAAGCTGCACTGTCCTTTCTCATCTGCACAATGACACTTTAATATTTTGGCTCCGAAAATATGATTCAACCAAATTTACTGAGACAAGGTTAATCTTATATCATAGTTCAGTAAATTGCTAATTGAAGTAACTTTAATATCTTGGAAATTTAATTCCCATTGTGGATTTTCAAGACAACTTAACTGTAAGACTAGTCAAGGTGCCAAGTAGAAATATGCATCACATTTTCCTTCCATTATTTGTTCAGAGAGGATAAAATGCTTTGAAATTATGGACAATCAATTAATTTAGTAAAACCTAAAATCATAAAAACAATGTTGAGTTGTTTACCCAGCACAGTTGTAGGCCTACCTATTACATGAACTAATCAAGTGTATATCAGCTTTAAAACTAAGAAAAACACAGAAAAGGTTTTGCAGGACTTCAGTCTTTAGCAACACTGTTTGTATAATAGCACACATTTCTCTATGCAATTTTTGGTTGCAGTTCCATCACATTGGCGTACACATCTGCACCCAGGAGCCAAATCATCCCATTAGTGTTATTGCTGCCACCTGACACCAGATAATGTAGGCATCAAGGTGAAGGGCAGAGTTTGGTCATATTGATCTTTCAACATCAGATTACCCAACACACAGATGACAGCAGAGAGTCAAACCTCATTTGACCCAGTTCAGTGCGGAATCATCCCCGTAATACAAAGGACCAAATGCTACACCATTCCTTTCTAATTACATTTATAACATTCATGTAATAAAAATGTATCATTCTTATTGTCCTGCAGACCAGCAACCTGGGCCAGCATGTTCTTTTTTTCTTACTTTCCCCTTGTGTTCAAATAAGATAGAACTGCATGTAATGTCATGAAACTAAACTCACCTGAACTTGCTTGTGGCAAATTGTTTTTCCAAGAGTCAAGTCATAGCTTTTCCATGCATATTTTTGTTTGTTTTGGTCTGCGTCTTTTTGGGTCTTTTTGTGTCTGTCGATGTTCTATCTCTCTTTGGGATAATCTTGTGTCTGTTGTCCGTCTCTTTGTGATCATTTCTGTCATTCTTGGTAATTTTGTGTCTCTCCCTGTAGTCATTTTGTGTTTTGTGGGGCTTTTTAGGTAATTTTGTGCCCTTTTTTGTCATTTTGTGCTTCTTTGTAGTCGTTTTGTGTGTCTTTGTGATCATTTTTGTGTCTTTTTTCGTAATTTTGTGTCTCTTTGTAGCCATTTTGTGTCTGTTTTATGCGTGGGAATACTCTGCTGCTGTAAGTGTTGATGATGTGAATGTGCAAACTTGACCAGCATCAAATCCTGGACCCAGGTGTTCAGAAATAATCTGATCAGATTTCAGCTATTGGATTGGATCAAATCTCACAAATGGGTTGTTCAAAGGAAAAAAAATGATTCTGAAATCGGATTAGATTTTTGACCGTCAGTGTGTATTGTTCAAAACCTTCAAGTAGGACTGGGATATCTTTCATCCAAAAAAATTGGGATTTTCTCGTTCCAGCAGAAGGGTGGGCTCATGGTGAATTTCAGGAACAAATGCACTAAAACTTTTAAATTGGTCAAATATATGCACATTTAGTTATATTTTGAACTTTGCTAACTATTATAATCATTGACAAAGCCAATAGTTAGGGCTGGCTCAGGCTTGTTTTGGACCAGCCCCTAGTTATCCTGACATAGGCCTAGTCTGAAGGGGGACCTTCTGTAATACACTGAGCCCCTTCTCTCCTTCTCTCCCTCTCCTCAGTTTCTGAAATGTTGGTTCTTCTTCATTTGCTGACATCCCCGCCCTGTTTCTTTAGCATATCACTAACTCAGCTTCTCCGGAAACTTTGTGCTCCACTGTCTGCAGGTTAGCTTGTATCGCAGCTATGCCTGGATCATGTGTCGTGGTTGTGCTGTTGCTGTGGTCCTGCCTGATGCCTGCTTGATGATACAGTTATTATTACAATATTATTTCTGAAATCAGTGTTATTGTAGCTATTGTCATTACTGTCTGCCCTGCATCTCTCTTTGTCTCTGTCTCTGTCTTTCTTGGTCTCTCTTGGTCTCTCTCTGTCTCAATTTCTCTGTCTCCATTTATGTATCATTTTGTGACATGGATCACTACACATTTATGTTGATCTGTTCTGTATGACATCTATTGCATATCTGTCCATCCTGGAAGAGGGATCCCTCCTCAGTTGCTCTTCCTGAGGTTTCTATCAGTTTTTTTTTCCCCATTTAAGTGGTTTTTACTCATCCGCTGTGAGGGTCCAAGGACAGAGGGATGTCGTATGCTGCAAAGCCCTTTGAAGGAAATTGTGATTTGTGATATTGGACTTTATAAATAAAATAAAATTAAAAATGTTTATGTTACTTTTAGCTGATTCAGCTTCTTTGCTGGCTTACTATAAAACTTAATATTTCCATAGTGTGATTATTACCTTGTGATTGAGTGGTGAGTGCTCAGGTGTTGAGGGTCTCCATGTGGTTAACCATAACAAAGCCCAATGACTATCAGAGCATGTATGATATATGGTTCTGATATCCTCCTGAGTCAATGTGTGAACATACATAAATATACTTTTTTAAAAGATTTGGGAAGATGTCAGTGTAGAGACAGATTGGACATGGCCATAGAAGGGGAAAGAGAGAGGAATAAAGTCAAAAATTACAAATTAATTGAGCAAGTCCACCATCTTCCACCATACCCTAAGTGCAGAAGTTCAGTTGAGTATAACTGTCTTTAATATTAAGCTATAGCTGCCATTATAAAACTTAAATTGCTTAACTTCTGCATCTTTATCTTTCTGTCTAAATTCTAACGGGATTCATTCACTCTTGTTATGCTTGCCGACAGGGTAGAAATTGAAGACCTCAACAGCTACAGTACAACTCAGATATGATCTGCTATATTCCCCACCACCCTCTGCTGAGTGAGTCAGTGAGAGGACACTGACACCACTGCTTAATAATTGAGGCGTTGACAGTAGCTTTGCAGAAGAGCTAATTGGAGAAGACAAAGCAGAGGTTAACTGGCCTGAAATGAGACAGTTAAATTAGCATTGTGTGTGCTCTGTGGCCCTTCTAAATCGGGCAGCATATTAATGACTCATGTTATGTGGCAAATGTATCTATTATTAAATAAAAACGATTGGATACCTTTGGTACACACACAAAAATAATTCAGCCATAAACATGCAAGTGAGAAAATCCAAACAAGTTTATTTACAAACACAATACCAGTATAAAGAATGATCTAGAGTCAGTTAAGAAGCACTGTGTTATATATATAACCTCCATAAAGTACACAGACCAGTTCCCTTCCTTTTCCATTCTTGATTCAGTTGTGTCTGTGCAACAATTTAGTGGTGGAGCCAAAACATTTTTGGTGTTTATATTTGCTGAACTCATATCTCTTGTGCATAAACACACAGAGTCTGTATAAATGATCAAAGAAACAACATAAATCTTATCAGCAAAGATGTCCTTCAAATACAACAGAAATAATGGACACAGCAGAGCATGAACGGAGGAGTGACAAAAAATTAATTTACAGTCTCTTAAAACCTTTTGCAGTGTACAACAGCATAAACAGCAGCTTTCCAATGTGTCAATGCACACTGCCTTCGAGAGTGTTAACTAAATGTTCACAGTTTAAAGGGGAAGGTGAAAGAATACAGTGGTAACAAACGCACTTCACAAAAAGGGCAGCAACTGTCTTCATACGTGCATCGTCATTCAATGGGGACTGCATCCACTATTATACAATTCAACAAATCCATTCGTCTCTCTGTGAAAAGGTTTGTGTATTTATCTCCAAAAGCACTGTGAGCTCCAGAGGAGGCTTAAGTGTAAACATATTTCAGTGATCATTGAAGCAGGCACACACAAAGCCAAGTATAGAGTAAAGTCATGCAGAGCGTTACATGATTATGAATGGAGTTTACAGGGAGTAAGACTTCGCTAATTCCAATAGAATACAAGCTGAGAACCGCACATGAATTCCTACACCTTAGAGAGTCTTAAGTGTCCTTTGATTCGAGAGACAAACTAAGATTTAGTTTGAAATTAATGTATTTGTAGATAAGCAAAACACATTGGTGCATTGCATATCATATCGAGGGGTTTTATTATCTCATAAGGCAGCATGGCTTAAGACATGAATGACAACGAGAGGCTGGGTGGCTCAACAGTACTCTGAGTACTGTGTCGCTTTACAAATTGGACGGCCTTGAAAGCCAAAGTTTTGCTCAGGTGGTGTCATTTTAAAATATTTATCTGGCTTTTGTCCAAAATCATGACAAGCCAAAAAAGCAAATGAAAAAGAAAACATCCTTGCCTCGCCTCATACTTTAGGACTTTTAGACGGGAGAAAGTAGGCCACTAAAAACAGGCCATTTCAATGGTGTTTTTAAAATATTCACCCAGTGAATCTGGTGAATAAGAAGTTAATTACAAAAGTAGACAATTGGATGTTACAATTTTTTTCTCCTTTTTTTTCTTAATAACAAGGTTCAGGTTTTGTTTTACACAAACATTAAAAGCTGCCACACCCACAGAGTGTCAAAGATAAAGAGAGAAGAGAGTGGGAATGAGGGGGCACAAAGACACCCACTGCGGCCCGTTTCAGCATAAATATCTGTGCAACGTTGAGTAGAAAACAACACCTCTGTACAGCAGAGCCACTAGAAAACTTCACAGAAACAACATCACTATGAAGACCACTTTTCACATTAAAAACAAGCATCCTATGGTTAAAGAGTGGGAGATAACCACAGTGATCTGATTGGCTAAGTGAACAAATTAAGGTACACATCGAAAAAAGAAGTATGTTGGCAGTCAAAGCAAGCAACCTTCACTGTGACGTGGAATAAGTGAGAGCAAAGACGTGTGCGCTCTGAAGGCCAACTCTCTTTTTAAATAGGGAGGAAATATTGTTTCATTGACTGAAATAAAACAGGCAAACCTGATTTTAAATAAACTAAAAGATAAACTACACTAAAGCAAAGGAGTGAGGGATCACGTGCACTGCCCCGTGTGTACGTTGATGATCCCACGAGTATGCATGTGAATGAAGTTGAAAATTTCGTGAGGCATTGCATGGAAGCCCGGCCGTGGCTTGACGTTGTCATAGTAATGGTGAGTGATGAAGATGCCAGAGGGGTTCATGGGAAACGCCCAGAAACCATAGAGGTGGACTTCCTCACACATCTCTAAGGCGGCGGTGACGAGCATTAGGCCGCTGCTGACCCGTTTGGCCCTGACGCCCTGCACTGCCCAGAAACGCTGCACGTTGAGAAGGTACTGCGGGTGGAAGAAGAACACGCCTCTCTGGGAGTCAAAGTCATCCAGCATGTACTTGACTCTGAAAGATACATCGGTGTTGCGGGTGTTGTAAAAGGCGGGAAGCACCACTGAGGAGTTCTCGTAATTCTGGAGGACTTCGTAAAATGGCCGCCGCCATTTCTCCAGCTTCTGAAATCTGCAGAGGAAGCGAAACATGAGATCCTACAGTACGAGCCAAAGAGATGGAGACATTGACAGATAAAGAAAGAAAGAGATAGGCCTGATTTCTCGATCAGACCCATATTTACAGTACCTCTCTGTAATGATGCTCGGATTTATTGTCACCAGATCTGTTTTAGTGCCAACATCAGCTGAGTACTTCTCATTGATGGGTGGTATGTTGCACCTGCAAAAAAGAAAGCACAAGTTCACTGATAAGGCATGCTGGTCCGCTGCATAATTGCTCATTCAATGGTTGTGATGAGGAGTTAAGTATCTACAATAAATCAACATTAACTGACTCCTGAACAGCAATTTTCCGATCATAGTTTAGCATCTGTGCCAGAATAGAAAGCTTGGCAGGCATAACAACACTTAGTGGGTTGGGGTTTTGCAACAACCTATTCAGTGCAACACTTGGGTCTCTTTGTGCAAATTAAGTGCTCTCTATTCACATATAAAATGTTGCCCAATCACAGACCAGAGCATTTTAACTACACTGGCTATCCAACTGCCAGATAAATGTTGGCATTGTACGTTTATGTAAACCATGAGTATGTAACATTTGTAGTGGATATGTTGAAATTTTACTTTTCTACAACACTGTGGTCAACGTGTGGTTATGTTTAGGTACAAAACACACTTGGTTATGGTTAGGCAAATTTGTATTTTGGCTTGAAATACTCGGTTTTGGTGGCACAATGACATCTGGAAATGCCGCAGAACACATACACTGCTTTAGCACATGTATGCTTTTTTAAACACGGGAAAACTTTTTAAAAGTAGGTGATGGACTTCTTTCCCATTGCCAGTAGACCAGAGCTGTGTAGACAAGTATACCTTTTTTTTCATTTCTGGTGTGTCTCGTTCGACATCATAGACAGGCCGAAAACAGGTTAGTAAACGATAAAAAGCAGCATGGAGGCTACTGAAATTGTTACAGCAGTTAATTCTTTTTTTTATATTTCTTACTTATTGAGTTTCTCTCTCAAAATCACTGCCAACTTAAGCTGGACAATGTTTGAGTGCTGCTTGGTAGGAGATGGACAGTATTTCATGGTGGCCCTTATTGTATCACACTGGCAAAGGGGCCAAAATGAGTGCATCCACCCAAATGTTGTATTTCCATGGCTGCTGACTGGGGCTAATTGGAGCTAGAGCCAAAAAATACCTGACTACTGCAGTCATTTGTCCAGGGAATGAATGCCAATTGTATCCTTTACCATTAACTATAAAAATCAAATTTTTGTAGGTGTTAATGGGTTTTCATCCAGTGGGTAAGGGGCTAAAATCAGCTTACATACATGTAATCAGAACTACGTACTTTAAAAATGTTAATGTGATACGAACGACATGTACAAATGCCCTGTATCTGCTTTTCGCAGAGACGTACAATACCAACATCTTCCTCTGGTGACAGGTCTGAGGAGTAAGTCTTTTTATGTGACTGCATGCTTGGTTGCCATTGACACTAAGTCCAACTTGTATTCGTAGACAACAATAATTAACACTGAATGATTATATCCTGTATATACCTAAACACAAAATCTGCTGAGTCAATTTCCTTTCCACATTTGGTGTTCTTGATGATGCCGCCATTTCCAATAACAGCACATTTCTTGTACTGTGATTTGGAATACGGCATATCCTAGATGACACAGACACATTTTGTTAGATTCACACAGACAGCATTGCAGGCTTTTGAAATCAAATGGCTGTTATCACCAGGTTAAGCAGCATCAAACCAGTGGTAGCATAACAAAAAACAGTATGGAGGAACACTCGTGAAGAGGTTATGAACTCACATCTGGGAACATCTTGAAGACTTCAGTGGTGATGGGAAGAATACCACTGGTGTCCACCTCATACCTCAGCTTGGTCCCTGCAGGAGTGTTCCTCTTGGTGGTGAACAGAAAGGAAGGAGCATTACAGCAGCGAGACAGAGACATCCTTCAGGAGGACACCAAAGAAAGGAAGGAGTTAGTTTCCTTGTAAAAGACTGCATGCCAGAGTCAAAACCATAATTAGCTTTTCCCTTGTGTTGATATTGGCTTTACCTCCTCATTGTTTGGGGTCCCACAGACCCTGCTTCTGTATGTGTAAAAATAGCAATTGCAAAATCAAACATTTTTTTGTGTGAATACATTTTTAATCTTTTCTTGCGATCTTTTTAAAACCAAAACTACAAAGAAGTGTTGTAAAAAAGACCTTTGCCACAAACTGGGCTTTCACATTTAATGAAGTGACAAAAAGCGGAAATGACCATAAAGCATCGTTATTGTACCTAATAAAGAAAATATTTCATGTTTAATATGTTAGAGGGCTGTACATGAGCAAGTGCAGATTCATTTGTTTGACAAGACATGTGCAGTATGTCATTGCATAATAATGCTACTTGGGGTGCTTGGGGTGACCCCAGGGGTCTAACTTCCTGTTCAGCTGAGTTGCTATAATACAATATTGGCATTGTACATTTCTGCAAACCATGGATATGTAACATTTGTATGTTCCATACATATCATATCACAATCCTAAAGTGATGTTCAAGAAGTGGAGAGTTTTCCAGCTGTGTTTGTAGCAACAAAAGCAAGTATTTTTAAGGAGAGTTTGGGACATTTCCAGCCATGCTTGTAACAAAAAAAGTGGGCATTTTTTAATAAGAGTTCATGGCATTACCATCAGTGTTTAAAGCAACAACAACCGCCTATTTTTTTAAGGTGTCATTGGAGCATCCTTAGCAGGGGTTGTGCTGGTTGTGATGTCGGCACATATTCATTAGCGTTTGTGGCATCAACAACCAGGTACTATAAGCTGAAACATGTTTTCCTAACCCTGACTAAAGCCCTTTTTAGATAGGAATTGTGCAAATTTGCAGGAAAGCCCAATCAGTCTTTTTTCAGCATTGGCAGTATAAAAACAAAATCAGCGAGTGCAGCAAAATGCCGCCTACCTACTTTTGTTTATACAGAATGCGCCTTTTTCGGGGCCATGGGGGGCGTGAGCAAGTAACAAAATATATAGCTCAGCGTGTGACGTAAACAGTGACGTGGAAGGGAAGCCGCGACTGGTCAGTCCTTTGGTGATTCTCTCTTAAGTCGGTCCGCCCTTCACTGTTCCCGTCATCTGACGGTTAATGGCCTCTTCGTTTGCGAGGGCAAGGAGGGCGCGCAGTTCCTTGTCTCCCCAGTTGCTCATCTTTACAGTGTCTGTCAGGTTTGTGTTTCCCTCTTGCTACTAGCTGTGCACTAATTCCTGCTATCAGCTGTTTCGTGTTTATCCACCGCCAGTGGCTCGCATGTGCAGCGTCATCAACAGCTCCTCCCACAAGTCATCAACAGCCCCTCCTGTTGTGGAAGGGCGCCTCGGTCTGTTTAAACTAAAAGGGTTCCGCAAATATGTCTACCCTACGAGGCGGAAAATTGGGCACCTCAGATCAACTCGCCAATCCGGCTCTGTGTGTCTAAACGCTCGCAGCTTGCCGGCAAAACGGCCCAACATTCGCGGAAAATCTGGCAGTGTAAAAGGGGCTTAAGTGTTTTTATGCCTAAACCACATCCATGGTAAACGTACAATGCCACTGAACTGCTCTTCTTGACCTCTGAACAAACTGTTAAAGAACTCTGTTACAGAAATCCAAATAGACTTATACAAGATGTGGTGGGATAGTCTTGCATATGAGGTTCTGTCAACACTAATCACAGATATATAGAGAATATGAAAACTCAAGGTTTTACAGCTGTTTCTGACACCGCTGAAAAACCGCTGAAACATATCCATGTTAAAAATCAAGCAATTCTTAATAACTAAAAAAATCTAAAAGTGATAAGTCTATATTAAGTGTATTTTTGAGCTGTCAAGAATCCCAATGAGTACACAGGTTTAAAGCACCAAAAAACAGAGGCAGTGGGAAAAAAGGGAAATGTTCAATGTGCAGACTGAGAAGTAGTGAAGTCATGTACAAGATTTTTAAAAAAATCTAGTCATTCATAAGTATATTTCCTCTGCTGAGACTGAGTAATGCTTACTTAAAGTTGCTGGTCTCCTCCTTGTTCTGCTCCCACCTACACACCTGCAGGTTTCTCCATCTCTCAAACAGGTCTGAGGTTTTCACCCTGGCAGACAGGCAGAGAGACTTGTGGAATGAGGAAGGATACCCATGGCCATGTATTTTCCGATTAATGTCTCTACAAGGGTAGTAAATTGAAGAAACATCATAAAAAAGACTCAAAAAGACAAGCAAAGGGGGGGCAGAAAATTGCAGTGGTTACTGTGTGATGGCTCTACTGATGCTACTGGATCTAGACTTCTTAATACGAAGGCAGAGGCTTCATCAAGGATGTCTGTGAATAGCTGTCCTTGAACTGACATTTCCTTTGAGATGATTGGGAGATGGGATTTGCTCTGGGAGGCAGGGTGGCACCATTAGTTTCACTGTCTGGCAGAGTGACAGCAGCTGCTCTCTGCCTCATGGGCCTTCATCAAGCGCCCAGAATGCATTTGACATTAAAGTTTGGCAGCCTGAGGGACACGCACAAAAGGTCACTGGACAATGTTCACATTCATACAGTACAGGAAATGTGCTGCTCAAATTGCAGTGAACACAGCAGGCTCATTGAGGAGGGAAGGCTAATGAATCCATGCATTGGTCTACTCCATAATGTGTCATATATAATGTAATATATATAGGGTGCTGCAGTTAGACTGACAATAAAAGCACTTTCAGCTGTAAAATATTGGCGATAAAATGGATGTCATGTGGCAAGACTTAGGCATTGTTCTCGCCTTCAGTTTGACTTTTGCAGTGGCTGTTTGTTGTTTATTAGATAATCACAGAGTCTCTGCCACTTGATTACTCAGTGATTATGATAAAAAGCAGAGTGAAATGATGTTCAAGAGTCATCAAATCCATTCATGGTCACCAATTGAGATGAATCTGCCCAATCTATCTCAATAGCTCTTCAACAGACCTTTTTAACAGGGAGGTCGTTATTGATAAAAATGCATGGAAAATGTTTGCACTGAAGAGGGGACTCTAGAAATGATAAACAATAAATTGTGCATCACAAATATTTGTGAGCAGAATGTTTGCTATTACATCAAATCACACTGGATGCTATCGTGTGAAAGTGGAGGGGTAATGGCCCCTTCCCCACTTCCTAATCCCTACATGCCCCCTTGCTCAGACTACACCCATCTTTGAACCTTGCCTTCATTTTGATCTCAAGTTTTGTCAGCAAATCTTTCACGATTGCAACGCTATCGTGTTGACAAAATCTGTCCACAGACAGATAGAAAGACAGACAGACAGACATATAAACAAACATATAAACACCTGGCAAAACACATTACTCAAATTGACTTTTGTGGTAGGTTCTCCAGGACCACAATTCAACATGATGACACACACACAGACTCATGAGGTGAAAACAATACAGTCTATCACCACTGGTAAACATCTCTTTTTAGGTTTGCAATTGCCATACGTCACCTCAAGAGGTTCGTAGGATAAATTGTAATAACGTTGGTGAGTTTTCACCATCAGGTCAAACGTCAGGTCAAATTTTTAAGCTGTCCAGTAAACTGCTTGTTTCTTGACCAAATACCTGCCAAACAAATGCCATTCCCATCAGCCTCAACTGCACTCTGTTTTGTGCAAATTAGCAAACGTTAGCATGCTAACATGCTAAAATGCATGTTTGCACTGTCATGTGAACATGTTAGCATTCTGACATTAGCATTTAACTCAAGCCTCATAGAGCCAATGGTGAAGCTGTCCTCAGTTGACCCTGCTATATTCTTTATTTTAGTCCTTTCTGGACGTTGGAAGAAAATCCTGCAACCTCAAAGTGAACTTAAAAATGTCAACAAGCTAAAACTAAAACGGTGTTTTACAGTTCTCACTGAACACAGACAGTTCACTGTTTCCACAAATCAAGTGGGGGATGTCTCCCTAACTTCTTGACAGGTACTTGAGGATCGCCTGAGGGGGAAAAAGATGTTACTCTAAATAAGGTCGTCCACCGCAGGTGTGGGCTACATCACAAAGAACACTCACATTGTCAAGACTTTGACGTCCATAATCTCCTGTCTGAGCTCCCTGCAAGCAGTGGAGTTGTATTCATATGAGCCATCGTAGTTTTCCAGATACCTGGAGGGATAGACACAGTCATCCTCGGCCTAAACTTCTCCACACACACAAGAGAATCAACACAATTACCAAAAAAAAAAACTGTGGAGATAAGAAGCAGTATATAAAACAGTGTGTTGAAAGGACACCATAAAGGAAAAAAGCTCACATTTACTACAAAATGTCTTCATGAATACTAGTATATCAGTGTAGCGTTGTGGGATGACAAATGACAGAAGTGATGTAACTGATTTAAGGCGTCACAAACGTGATACTAACATAAGGTTTACTGGACACTTGCACCAGATTCTATTACATCTTAGTCTAAACCAACTAATACACTTACTGAGGAAAAATAATACCTCTCATATTTTCACTTATTTAATGGGTAACGATGAGAACTTGCATGGTTTAAAACCAGTTTGACACTGGCGTTGTGATTAAAATGTGTATATATGCTGTGTATTAATTCAGAAGAGAAAAAGAGAACAATCAGAATAAGATCAGATAGCAGCATCTGGTTGATGTGAGTGTCTTCTTTGATGTGAAGCAGTACAATTATTTATATATTTATATACTTAACTGCATAAAAGTAATAATGTGTGTCAGCTGGGCTGGAAATAACGATGTGTCAATACATTGTGCACATAAACACATAACACAGATATTCATGCAAACTTGTAATCATAACATGGAGCCAATTACCAATAGGGTTTTTGTAATTTAATATTTTCAACTAGAGTTAAAGAATCTCATACATCTATCTTACACATATAAAACAATCATTACACTGAAATGGCAACATTAACCAAACAAAAATAATGTCTTCAGCATGGTGGTGTGACTGTGTTTTTGGTGGATTTGTCAAAATGCGTCTGCAGAGACAGCTGGAAGGATTCATACTTGATGTTAAATTCAAATCAAGGTGTCACTATGTTGCCATTTATCCGTGCACTGATGCCTCATTTCTTGCAGCATGTTGTATTTACGTGCAATCAGACTGCAGTCTGGATAAAATGTGTGTGTTTCTGTTTTGGGACAGGATGGAGGTGGTGGTTACGATGGAGTTTGAAAGGGGAGAAGGAGGAAACCACCAGTGTAACATTCTTTGTTTCTATGTTTACAAGATGTGAAAATCATGTTGGGCAGAGGAGATATATGATTTTTCTTATGCTGAAAAGATGAACAAAAAAAGAACAAATCTAATTTTCATAACTGCACTTTGAAGAAACAAGCGTAGATGAGATGTAAGTACTTTGTGCACAGAGGGATATTAGTAAGTTAGTTGTTAATGGAGTGGTTCTGAAATTTGGAATTTCCTTGTGCTTTCAGAGTATTTTAAAGCGAGACTATGTGACTATGTGAAAGAAGAAAGAACTCATTGTTCCTCTTACTTATGAAAAGTTGAATTCATAAAATATAAAAGACATTCTCCACTTTCTCTAAAATGATCACCTAATGTTGGTTATTGTATGCAAATTAGCATTAACAAGTTTGTTTGCTGACTTTATGACTCCTGTCATTAATTTCCTTCAAGGTCGACGTCGGCTACGTCCTTTGAAGGCAGCATCAGCCAAACCAAATGGTCTCCAAAATGGGACGGTTTGTAGAGAATTTCTCACGTATTTCCGTTATGGCACTGCTCATCTGCCTGACTCATTGATCTGTTATCTGTCTGAGGTTTGTGCAAGTTAGAATCTATGGCCCTGACCATGGCTCTGAAATATCAGTAGTCTGTGTATTGATAAATCAAAGGCGCTGTATCTGGTGCTAAAGTAGCAGATGGATTTGTAATTTGAGTCCCGCACTTCCATCAGTTTTGCCTTGGATCTATATATATATATTACAATATTCTCTAATGAACTATATAGATGTTAAAAAAATCAACAAATCGCCTACTGTGTTCTGTTATCTTGTAATCACCACTTGGGACCACAGTGGCCACTTTTCAGCATGAGTCACATCGTCTCGCTATGTGTTGATCGATTTAAATTAAATATCTTTCTTTTGGTAGATACTACAGATCAAAAGGTCGTTGGATTTTGTCCAAATTCTGAACACAGTTAAAACTGTTGCATTTATTTTCACCATTTTGTTTCACCAATTGCTTCAACAAAGTGTTTACTTTAAGGGGAATTACACACAAGGGTAAAATAACCACAGAAAGGTACAAGATAAAGTTAAAGCATTACACTAAATAGAAGATAAAATTTAATTACTGTGACCAAAAGTCTTGAAAATGCCTTTGAAATGTTTTTAACTTGCATGGAAATACAACGTTTCAGCTGTTTATTTCTGCCACACAGGCATGAGGCAATGAACAGGCACTAGAATGTGAGAAACGTGCATTATGTTTTCACATCAGCCAAATGCTTTTGTCCAACGTGTCAATAGTCTCACCCCCAAAGGGTTTCTCTCTTTAGCCCTGATCTATAATTTTCCTTTTAGGTTTGGGCAGAGGGCCACAGGCTGCATTTAAATAAACTTGTTTATATAAATAAAGATATTGATCCATGCAGCTAATTTTACTTTTAAAGTTTCAAAATATAACCCTTCTGAGGTACATCTGAATCTTGTAAAGCTCTAAATGTCGTGATATGTTTTCAGATTGACATGTAAAATGCTTCACGGATATTGACGCGCTTTGATGCCAAAATGGCAGCGACTGCTGTGTTTGTTAGAATGAATGTTGTTTTTTTGTCTCATCAGATAGAAAGATGGAGTGTGGTGTTTTGGAGGATGGATAATATTGCAGAATATTACCTGTGGAGGTAAATGAGGCGAGTTTAGAAAGAAATAATAGTAATAAAAGAACACAACAAGCAAATACAATGGAGGGATGCATTAAAGGAACAAGATGCTGGGATGAAATCGTACAAATAAGGAACAATGAAACTGGTTGTCTACATCCACCTGATGATGCAGTGTATTTCTGAGGTTTGACTGAGAGGAGCATCTGTTGAATAGAAAATACCTGACACTTCTGAAAAGGGCTATTCATACTTGTTTTAGCTAAGATGATGAAACCTTTGCAAGTGTTCTCTGTTCAGATCTCAAAAGCAAGACATGTAATTCACTTAATGAGATGAATTTCATCTCATGTGGCATTTTAGGGGTTCATCGTACAATGCTGGTGCAAAAACCAATCCAGAATGAAAAAGACTTGCCAGCATTTTACCACAGATACTAACATCTACTGCTCAGTGTGATGAGGATTTGGAGCTTTGGGGAACTAAATCTGGCACGTTCCTGTCTAATTGCAACAAGGAAAGTAAAGTGGAAAAGGGGGTAAGTCCAGGTCGCAGAGAGAGACAATGCAGATGTGAGAAGGGGCGATAGGGGGGAGCAGAGAGAAGTGTCCACACTATGTACATGGCATACACACAGAGCTGTGCAGAACATATGAGACACAGATTGAGGAGGACAAGGCATTCGGAGATGGGTGCTGGATGGGACACAGACGTACGAGGAGAAGCCAGTACATCAACAGGAGACCGTGGTTCAACCAGCTTCTGAAGGGGGGGATGGGGATCTGGGGTCGAGGTGGACGGGATCAGACAACATGCAAGAGCAAATCTGAAGTGCAACCACCACTGAAAAAATATGAGAGTTTATACCTTTCAGAGTAATGAAAAAGAAAGAGGCATTCTTGGGTTTCTGTGAAAGTACTAAAAATGCCTTCAAACTGGCCTACCTTTTTTTTTTCTTCTTAATATCGGCTAGGCAGGGTGTGACTATTACGGAGATCTGTGAATCTGGCTGAAAATTCTGACGGAAACATCTGTCAACATGCAGACAGGTTAAGTTAGAGTTAAATATGTGTCCTGTGACATCACCACCCCCGCTACCTTCCCTAAACCTGCAGATTACAAAACAAGTAGAGCATAAAAAAGTGTACATGTGCTGCAGCTTTGTGTTCTCTCTAAAGCATCTGAGGAGACTGCTGTGCTGTATCAGCGGCCCAGTCCACACATGCAGGGCTGGGTCGTCACTAGGATGGATTTGAAAACTGTTGTGTTCTCTTTCACTCTATCTCTCTCTCGCTCTCTCTCTCACGCACACTCTCTTTTCTCAGAGGTGTTGTGCAGTCAGTCACGCTGGAAAAGTACCTTTTCCTTCCATTTCTGGCAGGCTTCAGAGATCCATCATCCGAGAAATTAACGGGACCGGTCCAATTTCCTGTCTCGTCCCCTTTGAGTCGGCTAAACTGTTGCGCACTAGTAAGAAAATGAATCAGTTTATTTTGGGATTTATTGTCCTTACTGTGCAGATGTCAAACACATACAACCAAGCCCATGTGTTCACTCATAAAACTCAACTGCGCACACACACACACACACACACACACACACACACACACACACACACACACACATACATTAAAGGGGGACCAGCTTTTTGGCTCAAGAAAAACAAGTCAAAGTATGACACCAAACATGGTTAGAATGAATTTTCGGTTAATAATGATATCATGGTTTGAATGGTTCATTTATGCCCTGCTGGGCTTTTGCCACTATCCCGAGTGTGATTCAAGCATTCACACTCTGCAATATTTGGCCTGCAGGAGTGGTAGACTTTTAGTTCAATGTATTAAAGTCACAGTGATTTAAGGGAGGAACAACAATCATTGCCAGCGCTGCTGTGAATGTCAAATTACTTCTGAGGAAGAGATGCCAACTGAGTTGCCAAGAGCAGATTTCCACGATTTAGACCATATTTTGAGCCAGATATTACTTTTAAAGGCGATTTCTTCAGGGATTATCTTGATTTGC
Organism: Epinephelus moara; assembly: GCF_006386435.1. Taxonomy (NCBI): domain Eukaryota; kingdom Metazoa; phylum Chordata; class Actinopteri; order Perciformes; family Serranidae; genus Epinephelus; species Epinephelus moara. The sequence goes on from NC_065514.1 coordinate 26,571,867, forward strand.
TTTTCAAGACTACAAATTTGCAACACAAATGTGTCCGTGTCTAATAAAAAGGCACTACTGGCTGCATTATCAGATATTTTCACTAAAAATATTACAGTGAATTCATCAGAGGAGGCCATTTGGTGCAGGTGCTTCATAGTGCTCTCATAATTAGGATGCTGTGCATTCTGAATACACCAACTAATCTTAGGGAACAGGGGGGAGCTTGTTTACAGTAATCTACAAAGAGTCTTTTTTTGGATTTAATCCCCTCACGGGAGAACAAGTGAAGACTTACAATACCAAGGCCTAAAACATATTTTGTATTTAACAATATCGCTGGGTATATTCTATGCTGTTGACAACAAATCCCATAAAAAGACAAAAACCATGAATGCATAACTTTCAAATCTCCAGCCTGTCTGTGGCTCTCAGATCCAAGTCCATTAGTTCCTAGTAGACATAAATATATATACTTTTACTCTTTAAAAAACAATCAGCAATTTGCTAAAACAGCTGGATGCTGCACAAAAGCTAACTCAGCTAGCTCACTCAGACGGGACCAAATTGTGTATTTGTTGCAGCCCAGTTGCCAGAAATTAATTGTTGGCATTGTATCTTTCTGCAAACCACAAATGTGTAACATTTGTGTCATCTATACATATCATATGAATGTTTCTAAAGTGACATAGTTCTGATTACATGTGAGTTGAATTTGTCATTGGGAGGAGGAGGGAATGGCATGACCCCTGGGCAAGATGGCTGCCAAGCAGCAGCCCACTGCTTGAGACCAACAAACAACTAATCCAGTTGTTTTTAGCCATACATCTGTGAAACCTATTGTTTTTAGTGAGCCATAAGCGGCATTTCCTGCTGAAATTGTGCCACCAAAAGCAGGTGTTTTTGACAAATCATGGGAGGCTTTTCCAGCAGTGATTATGTATTTGGGTATTTCAAACCCAACAGTCTCTTTCTAATCATAACCAAGTGGTTTCTGTGCGTAAACATAACCACACGCTGATCACAGCATTGTTAAAATGTTAAGTTTCAACATATCCACTACATAATAACAGACAAACATTAAATATGCATGGTTTGCAGGAATGTAAAATGCCAACATTTACTCTGCTGATTGTGTGGTTTATTGGGACTATTTTAGCCAGAGATTTTGTGCATTAGCTAGTATCTAAAGCACCAGGATTCGACTCAAATAAAAGTCATCGTAATGAGGAAAAATGTCACCATGCACAACAGTGTGGCTCATTTTGTGTATTTTTACCCATTTTTTGGACAACAGTGGAGGTCTATGGATCAGAGTTAGAAAGAAATAATAGTAGAGTTTTCATGTTATTTGTTGATGATAAATATCCTTTGAAATTCCGCAGTTCTTTAATTATGAACAGATTATTCACATACCATACATCCAAACATCAGTGGGTGTATAATTTCTCCTATCACCAACTGATTATTATGCAAGTATTCATGTGTGACTCATTTCTGAGAGTGCTCCGTGGGTGTTGTGCTAAATTCAGCAGGGAAACTGAACCCAAAGAGCCTTTCTGGGTGCATTATGTGATTGAGCGTTCATCATCGGGAACTCATGTCAGTACTGATCTGCAGGCGCATTCTCTTAGTGCCACTTCAACTCCTCAGTAACACTCTGTAACCGGCTGCAGAGAAAGAACACGCTGAAATCAGAAACATGTCTGTGCCTAAAAGAGGACAGCTGTTATGCAGAAAAGCGGATCAAACCAGCACAATGTAGTCACATATACCATGAATCATAATCATCAACAAAACTTTACGTAGCCTGTTCAACCTTGACTTGATCAGTATCACATATACAGTACTGATATTTTTTAATATGCTGTCACCAATAAAACCCAATCAATCTTATGTGACCACCTCTTACTCACTGGTCAATCCAGTGCCTTCAGTCCAAACATTAAGAGTCCATTTATCTCCCATTAACTCAATTATGAGAACAGACAGTAATCTAAGCATCGGACGAACAACAAGCACAAGTTGTTCTGTGGCACTAATGTGCTCTGATTCTGCCCTTGAGCATCGATAATGGGACTTGAAAGCAGGAAGGACTTTTATACTATTGGATTTTGTGACTTGGCTGGCTTTTAGGCAAGGCCTGGCACAATGACTGAGATGACCATTTATTATGTCCTTGGGTATTTCCTGTAACGACTTAGGGCTCCTTAAGGTGGGTACTTAATTGTCTTTGGCAAAACAGGAAACTTAATGCTGTTATTTATGAAAGCAGATGTGATGTCCTCTGGATCTCTGTCTTGTTTCCTCTCTGCACTTTTAACAGGGAACCAATCTTGTAAATGGTGTAGGAGCTGTGTCCTCTAAATTATGAACTAGCAGTTCTAGGTGCTGCTATGTGTTAGAATCAATAAATTCTCATATAGCTCTGCAAAAACACAGAAAGCTGCTCAGAATCAGGGGGATACAATGCAAACACATAATACATCAAGAAGGGCTCATAAACAGAGTCAGTATTTGCTGTAAACAGGCTTGTAGCACAAAATTCTGGACCTTGTACATATTCATTCTCTATGGGCCTCTCCGTGCATCTGCAGCTATTCATCTGAGTATGTTATTTATCAAATACCAAATATTTGCTGGTTTCAGCATCTAAAAACGTTAAGATTTCTGCTTTTCTTTGTTTTGTAAAGCCCAGTTCAGACCAAAGATTGGCAATGAGATGAAACTGTTGTAGAACGTTGCGGGAAAAAGTTGCAGCGATGTGGACTGGCTCAGCTCGACTCAAGCTGGCTGAAGGTGTCCCCTGCGACTCAACTTGTCAAGTTGTCCTGGCTTGATTTAGAACATAAAACACGTCACCTGTTTCAACAACCATTTAGCTTGTGGCGAAGTCAGCTGGTCAAGTCAGGTACAAACTGTCAGAAAATGGCGTGTTCGCTTGCTGTGGCATTCTCTAACAACAGCTTTCTGTCCCCGCTGAGTCCGTCTCACTTAGATCAGCAGCATCCCCGACCTCACGGTGTAGTGGTGATGCTGCTGGCTGTATGTACACATTTCAAACTCAAAAAGAACTCTTACAGAGTACAGGAAGTCAATTCTATGTAGATGATAGGCCGTCTTGTCCAGTTTCATTGGTGCAAAGTTTTCAGAATGTTGCAGACCGATACATTGCAAGTACTTGCGAGTTTCAACACATCTTGTTATGAATCTTTGGTCTGAACTGGGCTTTAAGGTGTAGTGTGTAGGATTCAGTGGCATCTAGCAGTGAGGTTGCAGAGCTAAAACCTCTCCCATGTGCCAAGGGTGTAGGAGAACTACGGTGGCCACCACACAAACACAAATGGCCCTATGTAGAGGCAGTGTTTGATTTGTCCGTTCGGGCTACTGTAGAACAACAGGCGTTCTCCGTGAAAGAGGACCTGCTACATAGCTAGTTACAAACGGCTCATTCTAGGTTAACAAAAACACAACAATTCTCAGTTTCTCAGGTGATTAAATATAGTTATCATATGCCATATCTGCCAATAGATGCCCCTAAATCCTACACACTGAACCTTTAATGTTGTAAATTTATATTTTTGTTTGGTTTAGTTTTTGTGCAGTCACCTTGACCTGTGGGAAAGCTGTGATGGACATTTAAACCTATTTTTCTAATGTTTTAGAGATATAGAATTAACTGACAGTCTAGATACCTATTTGTTGCAGTTGCAAAGCCACTAATTTTCGGATGGTTACTAACCAGCCTGGGGCCTTTGGTGCTGCTCCTTCTAGCTGAGAGTATTTTTAGAGATTGCCCTCTTCAAGTCAAATAGAGTTGAAAGTTAATATGTCTTCCTTCACAGAAGTGTGTCACTCACTGAGATCATTTAATGAGCTTCCCTCTTGAATCTGCACTGCCATTTTACAATCCTGCATTCACCGCTTCTTCATCTTAATGTGAGTGAAGGCGGGCAGCGAGCTGATTCATGTGACTCAATGGCCAGAATTATTAAGTACAAGAATGTTCATGACTTAGTTTGACATTAACGGATGTCTTCATACATTTAGAGGAGAGCCCGTTGCCCTTTGGTCATGTGTGGCGAGCTGGTTAAGGTTGATAAAGCTGTCACTCCCAATTTAAGCACCCAAATGTCTCCTCTGCTGCGGTTCGAGCCTATAGATGCCTCTGGTAATTTACAGAGATATTTTTGTCTGTGATGCCCTGAAACACAAGTGCAAGACAAACACCCTGCCAGCATGTTGTCATGCTTGGTTTTCACAGGAAACCAGGCTGGGTGTGGTCGAACCCATGTGGACAACAACTTCTGGTTGTTTACGCTTGGAGAGATGTCATAAGATGACGTCTTCTCCCTCTCTCTCTCTGCATCATCCCCCACACACATCCATGCAAACACAGCCATCGCATCACTCCCTCTCAGTCTCTCACTTTCATCGTCTCCTTCCTCTCCCCCCCTCCCCACACTTGCACTGAGGTGTGTGTGCAGACAGACTGTAGCAAAATGGCTGCCGCTGCATGAGCCCACTGGTTTCTGTTGTGTGGCTTGTTCCCCTCTATCTCCTAAGAGGGGGACAGGTGAAGAAAAGGTGTGTGTGTCTGGTCTGAATTCATGCATCTCACACCGCAGAGGTCGGGATGCCATGAATCCACATTGAGCATCATCAGACCAGCCCAGCAGGGTGGCGGGGAAGGCGGGTTAGCTGTGGGGTGGGGGGGCGTTCAGATTGCAGCACATGCTGTATATGTTTGCTTTAACATACAGTATATGTGCTGTCTGTTAAATATCTGGAGGTGGGGATAAAGTTTTCAGATTGTTCCTTCTGTTTGGAGTGAGATTTGGTGTTCTTTGTGAGATTTTCTTTTACCACCTTAAGATAAAACATCCCGGCTTCTCAGCATCTGCTCGTCTCACACTGAAATTTGTCTCAGAATCTAAAGATAAGGGGCCTGCAATTTGGTAGATAAATTGGTCTTTAAATGGGGGTGGATGAGTGCAAAAGTGGGACTTCCAACCAGCTCAAGAACCTTATGAAGGAGACATATACTGTTGCAGAGGTATTATAAAACATGGCTCTGCAGTGGCTGTGTGTGCACCGAATGCAGTCTGGTACAAATGATTTATTTAACAGGGACCAATAAGAAATACACATCATCTTTATCATGTTAATATCTGTAATCATCATCATCAGCTCCAATAGCTTTCAGTTGCATTCTGATAATCTGATGCCGCTGTAAGATGTAGGCTACGACCAGTCAAGAAGGCTGAAGCGTAAAAATCAAATAAAGATCTTTGGAAGAAAAAAAAAGAAAGGGAAAACATTACCATACACAGCTGGAGCACTGTGTATGGTATGAATGTGATGCTTCGTTCTCAGAAAATATATAAAAAATAAATCCAATGGAAATTGTTTCTATGCCACTGGGAAAAAAGATGGATGGTTAATTGCTTTTGTTCTTTTCAGCCATGAAAGCTTGTTTTCCCCCATGCGCCCCTGACATGTAGTTCATCCAGGCTACTCCCATTTACACTGAACAATTTATCATTTTTATCATTCATTACTTATGGTTTTCATCATTCAATTCATCACTGAGCATTAACACAAAGCAGCTATGAAGGCACGCTTTTTAAAGCTGGGTGTTATCCTTACAGTGTTGTTATTAACAGCAAGGCCTGCGCTCTAATTGCCTTTGGGTAACGACGACCAAACAGAGATAATCCACACTTACCTCTTAATGTAGTTTTTCCCATAGAGAATCTGTTGCAATAGTGTGACGAGTCCAAATGCGCAAATAAATATAAAGCAAAGAGATCTATTGCCGAGTATATCTTTACCCGACGATGGGTCGGCGTATCCCATTCTTCGGCGCAGCATCCAGGGCTGACAGTGACACCCGGTTAGGTGTCTCTCTCCGCTGCATTCAGGACCAGGAGCTCAGGGGTCTTGTACCCACTGGACAGGACATTGTCCATCACCTTTCTAGTCTATCTTACTGCTCTCATACCGCAGCATCATTGCTGTTGGATGATAAGCATCTCAATGTACCGCTAGTTGCGACCTCAATTGTGTCCAATTCGACAAAAAAAAATCTCTATATTTGTATATTTTGCAAATGGACGGGTGTAAAGACATTAAATCTTATCTTGATTTGTATCGGGTACCGTGCGCAAACTGGTCTCGACGAGGTGCAGTCGCTCGGTCGGATGTGAGCAATGCAGATGATCCAAAAACGCGCTCAAAAGGTTATTTGTCTGGAATTAATCCCGAAATGATAAATCAAATAATGCAAATGCGTCGATGCCAAGCGCGATTTTTCTCGCTTTAGCTTACTGATGCGAGCAGGGGAAAGAAAAAACATCCTCCATGCTTCATCTCAAATCTGAGCGTGACTGAAATGTTAAAGGAGGAGGATGCGCCTTTTCTCAGTCCGGTAGCCGGGGGCGCGCCGCGTTACATTCAGATGCTCCTCGCTCACAACCCAAGGTCATGGTCTCCTTTACACGGATGCACCTGTGCTCTCAGAATAGCCTAAATATAAATCCACCTCATTCACCTGACCCCCATTAGGCTGTTAAAATGTACCTGCCACTAAACTGTACATCATCTAAAATTACATTTTATTATCATGTCTTTCAGGCTGATGCTGCTGCAGCACTACTGTAGGGGAGAGCGGTGTCGGCTGGGACAGGAGGGCAGTTTGGACAGGGTCTTCTTAGCAAGTTAGAAAGCAACTATGCCCATGCTCAGCCACACCCTATTTACTTTCAACCTCAGTGGAGTGGAGACCTTTTACAATTCCTATTTATTTACAATGTGAAAGCGTGTAAATAAATTTGTGGTTCTTTGTTATTTTCATCCACAATACTGTTTTTAGTAATGTCACACACACACACAAAGATATTGTTAGAATGCTGATTTTTGGGGGGGCTGATCAGTTGATGCTTGTGTTTGCTGTCTGAATTTTTGTTGGTAGCCAGCACTGGAGTCCAAAGTGTGTCTGCTCTCTCCCTACATCCTCTATGTGGGTGCAGTTGGGACAGTATTGGTTATAGTTCCTACCTTGTTACAAATCAATAAAAAAGTAGATGAAAACAAGACAAAGGCTTGTCACTGAGTGTAAAAAAAATGCAAAGACTTCATTTAGGCCCACATTTCAACCCCTGAGCATATTTTCATGTGCTGGATTCATCTATTAAACTCTCAGCTAAATAACATATCTCAGTAATTTATCTTTAATATTTTTGTTTTTCTCAAAGAAACACCTTGTTAATATAATGTGTTCAAACTTAAAATTTAGGCTGCTTTTTTTCCGAATTACATGTCATCCCAACCATCCCGGGAAGGTGGAATTTGGGGAAAATGCAATGGTAAAACAAATGTGCCTTTCTCATTTGTGTTGGGCTGTGATAACTGATAGATTGTTAGTAGAAACCTGTATCTGTTCGGGGATCAAACTATTTTCCATTTCTGTTCAAGAAGTCTGTGAGCAATGGAGGGTTATTTTGTGTCGATATAAAAACTTCCCACTCTCCCCTATATATTACCCTTGATTCTATATGCTTATATAAGTGAAAGGCAAGACAAACAATTTTCTTAATGATACCTCTTCTCTTTCTAATCTAATGGCTATTTGAGTTTCACTGTCTCCTGCCCACTGTTTTAGGGCCCTTAAAGCTTGACAGCAACAATGTGGCTAAACCCTGGCACCATGACAGCAGCACCTCCTCAGGGCCAAACTCCTGACAGAAGTCAGAGGATCTTTACAGCACTGCTGCTGATAATTGTGTTAGTCCCATTGATTTCTGCCAGTGTCCACTATGACAGCTGTTTGAATGTGTCATCAAAGTCCATCTGGTGCAGTCTGGGCTGCTTCAGCAGTGTGCATTAACACCGTTACAAGCAGCAGAGTCGTAGGTGTGTGTGAAAGAAGAAATACCTGATAAAGATTTATTCAGTCTTAATGGTGTCAGACTCTTCAAAATGGGGAATGTGGGAGGATTTCTGCCCCGCACTTTAAGGAGTTATCAGTGAGTGCTTTTGCAAATCTGTTAAGTCTGCTACTTATAAGGACACATACTGTACAAGGGACACACCACTTTACTTTCAGTAATCCACATCACTGAACCATCTAGAGATCAGATGACAACACTAAAATTTGAATTCCTATAAATATATATTTTTTTACATTTAACCATTAAATTAATTTATTTATCTGGGTCGAAGTCATGGAGGCAGCAGGCTATAAGCAAAGAAGGCAGACATACTTCTGTGAAGCCACGGCCCTCAGGACCTGAGGCAGTCCCAGGCCAGACTGTCGTCCCTCCAGCATGTTCTGGCTCTGCCCGAGGGCTCCTCCTAGTTGGATATGCAGAGAATATCTCTAAAAGGAAGCATGCAAGAGACTTCCACCCACTCCTCTCAACACAAATTAGAGCGATCCCAGACACCCCGCTGAGGAAGCTAATCTATATTCTGTCTTGTATTCACAGTCTTATTCTGTATGTCACTGTGATCTAGTCATCACAGATTTGGAACATATCCATGGCTGAATTAACCTGCCAGGCAATGGGGGGCAATGGGGGGTGCACTATGCTGCCTAATATAGTAAGTTAGTTTCAAATACAGTCAAGTGCAGTTCACAAAGCTGACAACACATTGCAGCATTGACCTAACACAAAAGCTTCATACAGGTTATATGATGGCAACTGAGCCATCTCCATGACAATTACTTAAGATGTGAAATACAACTTAAAGCCCCAGAAAAAGCTAGACTTTGAGTTAAGATCATTTTGTCTGACTCAATTATATTTTGCCCAATGCCATAGAAGTAGCCTACTCTTATAGGCCTATGCTAGAACTCCCTACCACCTGGGTTCCAGTTTGTTGCGTCAGTTAGTTTGTTTTATTTGATTTAACAAAGATTTCAATTATGCAAAAAAAAGCACACTATCAAATAAAACAAAACTATTTTGACATCAAGAGTACATGATACTGTGGGCCCATACTTAGCTGCACAACATTAATCCACCTTTAAATCATATGCTCCATTTTACACTAATGAACAAACCAGTGTACTTGAACCCATTCAATTGGGTCAGCAACGTTATGCAAGAATGACAGCGGCAATCAACCATATTCTTGGTAAGCCTTCCATGGCTTGACCCTTGACCTTTATTAGGGCATACCTGTTCACAAATGATCAACTACCTTTTAAAATATTTTTAATATATGAAGTTTTACACTAAGTTGTTCATATCTGTTTTTAGTTTTGTTCAACATATGTGGTGAGTTTCAGTGTAGCAGTATTTTTCTTTTTTTCTTCTTCTTTTATTTCTGTTTGTATTAATTGCCTGCCTCATGAGCAACAAATGCCCTAACATAAATTATTGGGCGTTTTGATAACATTGTATTATAAAGTTTTTTTGTTTTTGTTTAAATACGTCAAAAATAGGCTCGGGCAGGTAAAAAATAACGTTTATTTTAGCTTGTTAGCCAAATGCTACATGGGGTCACATTTCTGTGTTACACAGGAAGCAGCGCGGATGTGATTTGATGCCGCACAGGCTCCTCTTCCGGTCTCTTTTCCCTTAGCCACCGGACGAAAATGGTAAGCTGAAATGCTGGCAGACAAAAATCTTTGAACATCTGTTCATTGTGCCGTTTATCTGACACGGGCTGTTGTTGTTTCGATGTCGGATAAATAACCTAACAGTTTGGGTAAAGTATTTTTGAGATGAGGTTTCATTTTAATAAAATTATCGCTGTTTCTGTCGCACTTCTCCAGCATTTCTTTGCTGCTCATAGCATTGAGGTTCAGGGTTCAGAATGGGCCTAATTTAACCGAGAGGACACCAGAGAGCCGTAAAACTACGCCGAATATCTTCGGTTATACCCCTTAGTTTACCATGAATTCAGCAGTGTTATTATTCATCTTGTAAAGGTAATGGAAGAAAGCTATATGGCTTACTAGCTTCTCCATTGCGGTTAGCATAACCGGCTAGTCACTTCGGGTAGCAATGAATGTGCTTCATGTACACACTGTCAGCATTAGACTCAAAAGAAAGATATGTAAACGCCATGTTGTAGCTCAACATGGAGAACCGAACGAGATTCTAGCTTTTGAGGCTTTATATTAATTTGTTTGTAGTATTGCCAATACTGAGGCTGCGTTTGAGTGTTGTTGCGGCCATTACAATCAGCATCAGGTGTGATTGCTGCCACATGAGTCTTGTCAGTGATGTTTTCAAACACAAATGTCTGAACATATGAATTACTGTGATTCTTATTTCTGTGCTGAGACAAGACTGCCTGAGCATTAACCTGCCTGGAAGTCTTTGAGAACTGTGCCTGACTCCCTAATGTTCTTATCTCTCAGACGAAGGGAACTTCATCTTTCGGTAAGCGCCGGAACAAGACGCACACCCTGTGCCGTCGTTGTGGGTCCAAGGCCTACCATCTGCAGAAGTCCTCCTGTGGCAAGTGTGGCTACCCAGAGAAGCGCAAAAGAAAGTGTAAGTCATCTTATGTGTTTAATATTGAGACAATTCTTTTACTCATAACACAGTGTGCTGCTGATTCCAAAATGGGCAGGTAAACATGCAGGGGACTGTCTTTGGTACTTATGTAATAAAGGGACACGTCATGTTTTGATTATGGTTGTGTCAGAACCCACCCTTGGTTATGATATGGTGCCCCCCACATATTACATTTTGCATTTGGAGCTTTTACTTAATAAATAATTCTTACAGTGTTGCTTGATATGTGCACCTTGAGAAATCATTGTTGTTCTCTTCAGAGAGAATGTCCAGACAGCAGCAGTCATTCATTGTTCATTGTCATCGAGAGGAACATACTTAATAAGAAATATCATTTCACCAGGGATAGATGCTGATATTTTTAAGCATTGCTTCTATAGTTTGGGTCAAAGTACATTTTTATCAGCTTTGATGTAAACTTATGTAAGTAGATACAGCCTACAGAATGGGCATTTTAATGCATCTGAGCATTGATGCATACTTCTGTTTGTTTTTATAGACAACTGGAGCGCTAAGGCCAAGAGGAGGAACACCACTGGAACTGGCCGTCTGAGACACCTGAAGGTCGTCTACCGCAGATTCAGGTAAGATCTGAAGATGTGTGTGTGTGTGTGTATATATATATATATATATATATATATATATATATATATATATATATATATATATATAATATACTCCACTACTATAACACAGAGCAGAACTTAAAGTGTTTCTTGAGGAGTTGATGATAGTGTTGGTTCTGCTGTCTGTGCTACAGTTCAGTGTTGTGCTTTTATGTCTGAAAGGCATCAGTAATAAAAATGTAATGGCATCTTGATGGCCTGTACTCCCTTCTTGGAATATGTCAGCACAGCTCAATAGTAGAGCGTTTATCACGTTTACTTGAGTGCAGACAGTGTTTATGGTGTCTTAACAATTATAGGAGTGATTAAATGCAAACACATTTTCAATGGCCCTTGAGTTAATTCAGTGTTTTCAAACTCTTAGCAAGATTCCAGCATCTTACTTTTCACTGTGAAGAGGAAGCTGATGTTGGCTAGTTTTAATATTGATTTCAAGCAGTGATGTGAAATAGTAAATGTTAGATAGGCATGCTTATAAGAAATGACACATATCACCATATTTTGATCAGTGTTGTTGACATTGCATCATGAAAAGTGTTGTATCTGCAAACAAACATTAATGTAAACAATTTTAAACAAATGTTTACAAAAGCCACAAGACCCATTTCATGGCTGAGCTGTTGTGATAGTTGAACTGAATGTACCTAACAGCTTTCACTGGGAGACTATAAACATGAAGCTGTAAACTAAATATCTGTGGTAACGTGTCCTGTCAACATTTTAAGTGTGCCAAAAACAGACTTTTTTTCCCTTTCAATTTTCCTTATTTTTGCAGCAGGAAACTGAAAAGTGTAGACTCCCACAGATTCATTCCCACCTCCACTCAGCAGAAAGCGAGAGAAAAAGACTATCTGTAATGTTCCTCCAGTGGCAGGGGGTGTGCTGTACTTTGTGAACAGTATAGTTTTTTCACAGCATGTTATTTGCTGGCTGTGTTGTCACATCAGGCACACCACAAAATAGAGAACATTTGGCAGAGAAATGTTGCCCTCAGTGAGTCTGTTGGCAACCTGTCTTTGGTCCTGTTACAAGACTTGTCAGTGGTGCTTACCAGTGATGGTGAAAAAAAAAATGTCTGAACAAATGAATTCAGTATGATATCAGTGTTTTCTCTGAGGTAAGCATCATTGGCAAAACGAGATCAGAGACATTAGAGTGATTTCTTTGTGAGCCCAGATGTTGTTTCTTAAAGTTGAGCATTGAAGGTTCCAGGTGTCTCAAGCAAAGCAAACAACCTTTAAAATATAAATCATGTTAATCACCTTTTTAGTAGTTTAATTGGTTGTCATACTGTAGGTTTTACTTTGATGGCAAATATCCCCTCATGCAAAACAAACCTATATAGTTTAGTCTTTGTTAATATTAATACTGCCCCCGTTTTCATTTAGCCTAGCTGTGCCAGTTCCAGCAGCCTGGTGTTTATGCGGGCTTGCTGCTTAACTGGGACGCTTCAGTGGAACTGAGCCATCGTTATTAGTTACACCTGTGCTCCCCCTGAGACGACAGTGATTTATCAGCACAGCGTGGGCTGTTAACTACATTAATTTTGTGAAAGGTGACTCATTTCTTTTTAGTTCTTAACCAAAATGACAGTTTGTTTACCAAACGTGACTGTCACTTGTGCATCAGACTTCCTGTTTATCCTTCTGTTTTCAACAAGTCACTGAGAATTAAATATTTTTTGTTGGGAATTAATCATCAGCTCTCAACAGCTGTGTTTTTTTAGCAGGTTACGTTGCTAGTTAGTTTAACAGCCTGTAACTACTGTCAGTAGACAAACTGTGGCATTAAGTAAAGTTTTGAGCACATTTTTTAAAAGGGTTTTTTTTTTTTAGGAATATTACTGTGACTTGTGACTCTCGACCAGGGTTTACCTCCATGTTATATCACTTTACTTTAATGGTATTTTCCCGCATCGACCTCACCTTTTTGTTTTTCTGTTTTCCAGGAATGGTTTCAGGGAAGGCACCACCCCCAAACCCAGACGTGCTGCAGTGGCCGCCTCCAGCTCATCTTAAAAGACACATTTTTGGTTAAATAAATGTGATGTTAAACATAAGTCTCAGCCTTGTCTCTTGATCTTTGAGCCTTATTGTCTCACCAGTGATGGCTAAAGTCAGGTCAAGATTGATGTCAACAGATTAAATACACGCACGGTGTTAAGACTTTGTCACTTGGTTCATTTTGTGCAAATCTTTAGTAAAGTTTAATTTTTGTCCAAACCAAACACAAACCTGAAATAAATGTTTTCAAATCACTGAACTCCTGTTTTAATGTTGGAGGTTTTGTAGCTTCTGGGCTGTTTGAGTTAAAAATTCAAGGTACTTCATCTGGAATGAATGCGTGAACAAATGTGCAAAATTAAGATTTAAATGTTGAACCAGTCACATTCAGCTGCACACATGAGGCTGTGAAACTAGACAAATATTTTAATTTGCGTGATGCCTTTTCAAAAGTCAAATCAATTGGTTTGAATAGTAGCGAACATGCTGAAAAATCTGTTAATCAAAGCGTGCACAATGACAGGCTTCAGGTGTCAAACGGAAACACCTTGCCTTTTTAATACTGGAACAAGAATTATTTGGATCCATTCAAAATCAACCATCCAACAAACGGCACAAATCACCTGTTCTTACGTCAGAGTTTAGTCAAATGTTCATATGTTATCAAATATCTTGCTCATTAAATAAAGTAATGGATGCAAGAAAATTTTGTATCTGTGAATGGCACATTTCACAAATTGCAAAGACTTCCTCAGTGATATCACACAATGTATTTGACGAAACAGTTTACAGTCATCTTTGTTAATCAAATATATTGTTTAATGACTAAAATGGCTCTTTGCTTTTGTCTCCTGCTACTGGCAAACCCTGGTAAAATAACATCCTTAGAGATATATTTTTGCAGTCTAGAGTTTTTGGAGTAAATGTGTAAAACCAAATTTACTTGATGACCAAAAAAATGGTTTTAGCACCAGACTTGAGACCTGAACATCTTATTCACATGCTGACGAATGATTTAGACCAAGCCATATATTGAGAGAAAGATCATCGAAACACGCTATATTTTATTTATTTTTTATTTGATAGGGATGATGCCGTTAAACACAATTCCAATACAGAGTATGGGACTGATGTGGTACACAGAGAGTTTATAGCTATTGCTTATTTTAAATTCTTGTCCTTGGGCTTTTACATGTAGACCTAAAATGATATTAAAAATATACAGTTTAAAACATCATGCAAACATGATACAGTAAGTATGGAAGGCACAATAAAATACATAAACTGTTCTTGGCCCCAAACAACTCAGAGACTCTTTATCTGATTACATAGTTTCTCTAGATGGCATTGCTCTGGCCTCTACCACTACCGTAAGAAACCTTGGAGTAATACTCGATCAAGATTTGTCTTTTAATTCTCATTTAAAACAAACCTCACGGACTGCATTTTTTCATCTGCGTAATATTGCGAAAATTAGGCCTATCCTGACCCGAAAAGATGCAGAAAAATTGGTCCACGCTTTTGTTACCTCAAGGCTGGATTACTGTAACTCTCTATTATCAGGTAGCTCTAATAAATCCTTAAAAAC